>NW_026283983.1:0-11320 GCF_023373465.1 Oncorhynchus keta
GGATTACTTTATCCTATCCGAGGTATTCCTTAAAGAGGTGGGTTTCAGGTGTCTCCGGAAGGTGGTGATTGGCTCCGCTGTCCTGGCGTCGTGGGGAGTTTGTTCCACCATTGGGGGCCAGAGCAGCGAACAGTTTTGACTGGGCTGAGCGGGAACTGTACTTCCTCAGTGGTAGGGAGGCGAGCAGGCCAGAGGTGGATGAACGCAGTGCCCTTGTTTGGGTGTAGGGCCTGATCAGAGCCTGGAGGTACTGAGGTGCCGTTCCCCTCACAGCTCCGTAGGCAAGCACCATGGTCTTGTAGCGGATGCGAGCTTCAACTGGAAGCCAGTGGGAGAGAGCGGAGGAGCAGGGTGACGTGAGAGAACTTGGGAAGGTTGAACACCAGACGGGCTGCAGCGTTCTGGATGAGTTGTAGGGGTTTAATGGCACAGGCAGGGAGCCCAGCCAACAGCGAGTTGCAGTAATCCAGACGGGAGATGACAAGTGCCTGGATTAGGACCTGCGCCGCTTCCTGTGTGAGGCAGGGTCACTCTGCGGATGTTGTAGAGCATGAACCTACAGGAACGGGCCACCGCCTTGATGTTAGTTGAGAACGACAGGGTGTTGTCCAGGATCACGCCAAGGTTCTTAGCGCTCTGGGAGGAGGACACAATGGAGTTGTCAACCGTGATGGCGAGATCATGGAACGGGCAGTCCTTCCCGGGAGGAAGAGCAGCTCCGTCTTGCCGAGGTTCAGCTTGAGGTGGTGATCCGTCATCCACACTGATATGTCTGCCAGACATGCAGAGATGTGATTCGCCACCTGGTCATCAGAAGGGGGAAAGGAGAAGATTAATTGTGTGTCGTCTGCATAGCAATGATAGGAGAGACCATGTGAGGTTATGAGCCAAGTGACTTGGTGTATAGCGAGAATAGGAGAGGGCCTAGAACCGAGCCCTGGGGGACACCAGTGGTGAGAGCGCGTGGTGAGGAGACAGATTCTCGCCACGCCACCTGGTAGGAGCGACCTGTCAGGTAGGACGCAATCCAAGCGTGGGCCGCGCTGGAGATGCCCAACTCGGAGAGGGTGGAGAGGAGGATCTGATGGTTCACAGTATCGAAGGCAGCCGATAGGTCTGCAGAGAGGGAGGAGGGGGGAGGAGGATTCAGGAGGGAGGAGAAGGTGGCAAAGAGCTTCCTAGGGTTAGAGGCAGATGCTTGGAATTTAGAGTGGTAGAAAGTGGCTTTAGCAGCAGAGACAGAGGAGGAAAATGTAGAGAGGAGGGAGTGAAAGGATGCCAGGTCCGCAGGGAGGCGAGTTTTCCTCCATTTCCGCCGGCTGCCTGGAGCCTTGTTCTGTGAGCTCGCAATGAGTCGTCGAGCCACGGAGCGGGAGGGAGGACCGAGCCGGCCTGGAGGATAGGGGACATAGAGAGTCAAAGGATGCAGAAAGGCAGGAGAGGAGGGTTGAGGAGGCAGAATCAGGAGATAGGTTGGAGAAGGTTTGAGCAGAGGGAAGAGATGATAGGATGGAAGAGGAGAGAGTAGCGGGGAGAGAGAGCGAAGGTTGGGACGGCGCGATACCATCCGAGTAGGGGCAGTGTGGGGAAGTGTTGGATGAGAGCGAGAGGGAAAAGGATACAAGGTAGTGGTCGGAGACTTGGAGGGGAGTTGCAATGAGGTTAGTGGAAGAACAGCATCTAGTAAAGATGAGGTCGAGCGTATTGCCTGCCTTGTGAGTAGGGGGGGAAGGTGAGAGGTTGAGGTCAAAAGAGGAGAGGAGTGGAAAGAAGGAGGCAGAGAGGAATGAGTCAAAGGTAGACGTGGGGAGGTTAAAGTCGCCCAGAACTGTGAGAGGTGAGCCGTCCTCAGGAAAGGAGCTTATCAAGGCATCAAGCTCATTGATGAACTCTCCGAGGGGACCTGGAGGGCGATAAATGATAAGGATGTTAAGCTTGAAAGGGCTGGTAACTGTGACAGCATGAAATTCAAAGGAGGCGATAGACAGATGGGTAAGGGGAGAAAGAGAATGACCACTTGGGAGAGATGAGGATCCCGGTGCCACCACCCCGCTGACCAGAAGCTCTCGGGGTGTGCGAGAACACGTGGGCGGACGAAGAGAGCAGTAGGAGTAGCAGTGTTATCTGTGGTGATCCATGTTTCCGTCAGTGCCAAGAAGTCGAGGGACTGGAGGAGGCATAGGCTGAGATGAACTCTGCCTTGTTGGCCGCAGATCGGCAGTTCCAGAGGCTACCAGAGACCTGGAACTCCACGTGGGTCGTGCGCGCTGGGACCACCAGATTAGGGTGGCGCGGCCACGCGGTGTGGAGCGTTTGTATGGTCTGTGCAGAGAGGAGAGAACAGGGATAGACAGACACATAGTTGACAGGCTACAGAAGAGGCTACGCTAATGCAAGGAGATTGGAATGACAAGTGGACTACACGTCTCGAATGTTCAGAAAGTTAAGCTTACGTAGCAAGAATCTTATTGACTAAAATGATTAAAATGATACAGTACTGCTGAAGTAGGCTAGCTGGCAGTGGCTGCGTTGTTGACTTTGTAGGCTAGCTGGCAGTGGCTGCGTTGTTGACACTACACTAATCAAGTCGTCCCATTGAGTGTAATAGTTTCTACAGTGCTGCTATTCGGGGGCTAGCTGGCTAGCTAGCAGTGTTGATTACGTTACGTTGCGTTAAAAGAACAACAATAGCTGGCTAGCTAACCTAGAAAATCTCTCTAGACTACACAATTATCTTTGATACACAGACGGCTATGTAGCTAGCTATGTAGCTAGCTACGATCAAACAAATCAAACCGTTGTGCTGTAATGAAATGAAATGAAAATGTGATACTACCTGTGGAGCGAAGCGGAATGCGACCGGGCTGTTGAGTGCGGAAGTTCTATTCAGTAGACGTTGGCTAGCTGTTGGCTAGCTAGCAGTGTCTCCTACGTTAAGGACGACAAATAGCTGGCTAGCTAACCTCTGTAAATTAAGATAATAACTCTAAGACTACACGCTCTAAACTACACAATTATCTTGGATACGAAGACAGCAAAGACAACTATGTAGCTAGCTAACACTACACTAATCAAGTCGTTCAGTTGAGTGTAATAGTTTCTACAGTGCTGCTATTCGGTAGACGGTGGACGTTTGCTAGCTGGGTAGGTGCTGGGCAGATAGCAGTGTAGACTACGTTAGGACGACGAAATACGAAGTTGCAATAGAAGTGCTGACTGTTTCACTTTGTTGTCCTCTTTCTTTTCCTTTTTCTTCTGTCCTTCTTTTGTCCTTATTTTGTCTTCCTTTCTTCTGTTAACTAGATATTTTTTGTTGTTATTCTTTGTAAGCTAGCTAGCTTCTTCCAGGAGCGTCCCTAACAACTGCTTAGCAACAAGTAAACAATTCTGCTAGCAATTCAGCTAGCTAAGATAACTGTACAATTTTATGAATAAATACTTTTTCAAAAGCCTGTCTTTTTTGGTTTGTTCCTTGTTTTGTCCTCTATTGAGTCTTGCAGTTTTCTCTTGATTTTTTTCGATATACTTCACTCTAAAAAAACATTTAAATCTCAATATATACAGGAGCTCATTATTCAGCAGCTGCTCAATTTAGAACTCCGGAACAGAGTTCTAAATAGTTCTGTAGGCTTTTAGCTGGGGTGTAATATACTCCTCAGTAAACTGGGGAAACAGCTTGATTGTTCTACTACAGACTTGTAATGACAAGAATAAGAACATATTTGATTGATCAGAAATTTTAAGTCCACATGCCAAGCCATCAGGCTTTGGGCGAGAGCTTAAAACGCATCAGTTTTCACTATCTGAACACCTGAAACACTACATGGGCTGGGTTGAATATAACGTTACTCATCATATAGACCAGGCTACACATATTCATATACAGCATACATAGGCCGACAAGTTGTTGACATTTAAAGGAAATGTTCCCCCTTTCGTGGAGACTACATTCACAGTAAATGCTGCATATGTCGGCTTAGTCTGAAATTACTTTTACATTTCTATCTCCTGTCTCAGCTGTGATCCTTTCAGAATTTTCTGATTAATAAATTGTTGTTGCTCCATCGTTCTTTTGTTTGAATCATAGCTACGTTTTCATATATAATGTGGGATTGTTTTAATTAATGTATGTAACAAATAGGCTAACAACTGACATTGCTACAGAAACCAGAAGAGTTGTGAACTACAAATATGGCGCCAATTTGTAGTTTTCTTTCCTAACTAACCCTCGCTCAGTTGATCTGCTTTATCAATGGTGTGACATTCAGCCCCTCCAAAATGCCTTAATTAATCTGATGCACTCCTCACACAGATCCACTGACATCGGAATCACTATTTCAATTTGTCTACAGACTCAATAGTATTTGCATTTCATAATGCAGTATTCTCATACATTTTGATGATTGTTTCTCATTAAGAGACATTCACTAAGAGGATATAGGTTGTTCAGACCAATGTGCTGCTCTAACATTTTAACACTGAGACATGTGACTATACTGTATCCTACATATATAGTCTACTGTAAAATCATATGTTGCTTTAGGCTAAATACTAGAGTTTTCTGCGTGTTTCAATAGGACAAATGGAAAGAGTTCCTACTGTATTCTAAATGGTGGTGTAGTGTATCTACAATGTTACCCACCTAAATAATGCACAAGTGACATGTTAACTTCATTCATGAGGAGAGAATGCAGGAGACTAATAACCATTTTGTGGTGTTGAAACCTAAAGCGGCAACTGCAGCGCAATCAGTAGGAGGTGAACAGCGCCTGGTGCTGAAAATATAGGTAACTTGTTATGCAAGTGTTGCACAGCAACAGATGGAGAAAACCTACACCAGTCGAGTAATTCATTTCAACAACAAAGTCTTCATTTTAATTTAACTTTAAAAACAACAAGAGCCAAAGAGTTTCATAAATTCAGCCACATGTACAATCGGACCCATCAGATCGTGCCTTTGTCCACCTCCGCTTTGACCTCTGCAAAAACATCCCGAGGTCAAAGAGCTGGAAATTCAACACCTCCATGCTATCAAACGAAGCGTTCCATACATTGTTAACTACATGGATAGACTACACTTCTCCAGCCACAATGTGGGACGTTGCTAAAGCCACACTAAGAGGTCATCTGATTGCATATGCTTCCTCTAAGAAAAAAGCAATGGAAGCACACAGGCTAGATCTTGAGAGGGAGCTGGAATGCTGTGAAAAAAATACATAAACAATCCCCAGACAGCACCTCCTGGAGTCATCTTAAAGCAGCCAAAGCCAAACTGAATTTGGACTACACTCGGGAGATTTAAAAAAAAAAAAAAAAGTTTTCTTTACTAAACAGAAATACCATGAGTATAACAATAGGCCCAGTAGATTGCTTGCTTACCAATTAAAAGGAGCAGTCAGAGCATACAATCATGGCTATCCGAACAGCAGAGGACGAGGTCACATATGACCCAATAAAGATCCATTTAACTTTTCCTGATTTTTACTGCAAAC
Source organism: Oncorhynchus keta (assembly GCF_023373465.1). Lineage (NCBI taxonomy): Eukaryota > Metazoa > Chordata > Actinopteri > Salmoniformes > Salmonidae > Oncorhynchus > Oncorhynchus keta. Next base: position 5,493 of record NW_026283983.1, read on the forward strand.
TATATACCTCTGAAAGAAAACACACAGAGGCAGAACTCCACTCTTTCCTAGAGGGAATCTCGCTACCTAAACTATCAGAGACCGACCAAGAAGATCTCAACTCCCCCTTCACTCCTGAGGAGATCCTGGAGGCAATTACCTCCATGCCACCTATTAAGTCCCCAGGCCCAGATGGATTCCCCAGAGAGTTCTACAAAGCTTTTTGGCCCCAGCTCAGCCCTATCTTCATGCCAATGCTGGAGGATTTTTTCCCCAGAATCAATGCACACAGCTCGCATTACAGTGTTGCTAAAAAGGACAAGGACCCCTATCCTGCTCGTCCTTCCGGCCCATAAGCTTTTTGGATTTTGACTATAAAATAATGACCAAATTGCTTGCCAAAAGACTAAACACTCTTCTTCCCAAAATAATAAAAGCGGACAAAACTGGATTTATTAGAGACAGATACTCTTCTGATAACATTCGCCGTCTTTTTGATATTATTGATCAAGTAAACGCACAGAAGACCCCTGTCCTGCTGGCTTCACTGGATGCTGAGAAGGCGTTTGACAGGATGGAGTGGAGCTTTCTGTTTTCAGTCTTAGAAAAGTTCAATATGGGCCCAAATTTTATTAAATGGATCAAATCACTATACTCTCATCCAAATGACATGGTGACTACTAATGGACTGAAATCTGACAGATTCCCTCTGGAACGGGGCACAAGACAAGGATGCTCGCTTTACCCCCTGCTATACTTGTTGGGGGTGGATAAGGAGCAATCCAAGTGTTATGGGTGTTTCTGCAGGCGGCCTGCAGCACAAGATTTCGCTTTACGTGAGTGATGTCTTGCTCTACATATCCAACCCTGAGAAATCCCCCCCTCTCATTTTAGACACAAATGCTCAGTATGGCAAGTTTTCAGGTTATAAGATCAATTTGAACAAATCCACTGTCTGCCCTCTCAATATTACACTCACCAGCTCTATGAAGACACTATGTCTTTTCTAATGGTAAACACAGGGGTTTCAATACCTCGGGATCTTCATAACACCAGATCTGAATAGCCTTTTCAAAGGAAATTATCTTCCACTCCTGGATCAAATCAAGAACGATCTCCAAACCTGGATCTCCCTCCCAATTAGCTTAGTAGGAAGAATTACTGTCATCCGTATGAACGTCCTCCCTAGACTGAACTACTTATTTCAGATGCTCCCATGCTATCTCCCAGTTTCCTTCTTCAAAACAACTAACCAAAGCATCACCAAATTTATATGGGGCAATAAAAAACCTAGGATCAAGTTTTCCACTCCGAAACCTGAATCTAAGGGTGGTCTTGCCCTTCCCTCCCTTCAATTGTACTACTGGTCTGCCCAAATCCGCAACATGCTAACATGGATCACAAACAGACAAGAGTCAACGTGGATTCAGATAAAAGCCCAATCCTGTGGTTCATTGCCCTTAAGGTCAATTATATTCAGTGAAGTGAGCAACATAGCCAAAACCTTTGTGATTTACAGCACCTTATTAGCGTGGAGGGACTGTAAGAAATACCTGGGCATTTCCTCTCAAATATTGTCAGGACCCGGTTACGAACCCGGGTCTCCGGAGTGAGAAACAGTCACTAAACCAACTGAGCCACAAATAGTCAGCAGAACCCAGAAGATGAGGCAGACACAGCAGTACTTGAGACGGTGTATTTAATGAAGTAAAAGTGAAGTTTTTCAGGAAAACATGTAACTCCACAACCTCAAAAGGAATTCCAAAAGAACAAAGGCAATCCTCCAAGACAAAAGGCAAATCCACAAGGTGGAAGGCACAGCACAAAAAAGCCTCAAAAGATACTCAAAAACAAACAAAAAGAACCAAAACAGAACTCCACCGGATCAACAAGAGCTCACAGAGTACTAGGGCTGGGTGCTAACATACAAACACAGAGCAAAGAACTGAGTAAAACAAAGGGTTTAAATACAATCAGGGGAAACGAGGCACAGGTGCAAATAATAATGGGGATCAAGGGAAAACAAAAGGTCAAAAGGCACAATGGGGGCATCTAGTGACCAAAACCGGAACAACCCTGGCCAAATCCTGACAAATATGTTCTCACTCGCCTATAGTAGGCAACCCAGACTTGCCAAAAGCCCTGAGGGATGCCAACTTTAATCTTTGGCATACGCCAGGGATCAGACCTTTTCAGACCTATTTCATCAGAAAACCACTCCACTGAAATCCTTTCAAGAGCTCTGCAGTGAATTCGATGTGCCAAGATCCCATCTTCAAATTAGACATGTAATTTCCTCATTTATACCTCCAAGAGGAAGTTTAAAAGTTGAAACCCTTCTTGTCACAGCACAATCCATTAAAGGCAAAATATCTTACATCTATAGACTCCTTTCTGAGAAAGGAGGCTCCTCCTTTACATTTACATTTACATTTAAGTCATTTAGCAGACGCTCTTATCCAGAGCGACTTACAAATTGGTGCAAACACCTATGACAACCAGTGGAACAGCCACTTGCATCTAAATCTTGTTGGGGGAGAAGGGGGTGAGAAGGATTACTTACCCTTACTTACCCTATCCTAGGTATTCCTTGAAGAGGTGGGGTTTCAGGTGTCTCCGGAAGGTGGTGATTGACTCCGCTGTCCTGGCGTCGTGAGGGAGTTTGTCTCCACCATTGGGGGCCAGAGCAGCGAACAGTTTTGACTGGGCTGAGCGGGAACTGTACTTCCTCAGTGGTAGGGAGGCGAGCAGGCCAGAGGTGGATGAACGCAGTGCCCTTGTTTGGGTGTAGGGCCTGATCAGAGCCTGGAGGTACTGAGGTGCCGTTCCCCTCACAGCTCCGTAGGCGAGCACCATGGTCTTAGTAGCGGATGCGAGCTTCAACTGGAAGCCAGTGGAGAGAGCGGAGGAGCGGGGTGACATGAGAGAACTTGGGAAGGTTGAACACCAGACGGGCTGCGGCGTTCTGATGAGTTGTAGGGGTTTAATGGCACAGGCAGGGGAGCCCAGCCAACAGCGAGTTGCAGCAATCAAGACGGGGAGATGACAAGTGCCTGGATTAGACCTGCGCCGCTTCCTGTGTGAGGCAGGGTCGACTCTGCGGATGTTGTAGAGCATGAACCTACAGGAACGGGACACCGCCTGATGTTAGCTGAGAACGACAGGGTGTTGTCCAGGATCACGCCAAGGTTCTTAGCGCCTGGGAGGAGGACACAATGGAGTTGTCAACCGTGATGGCGAGATCATGGAACGGGCAGTCCTTCCCCGGGAGAAAGAGGAGTCTGCCTTGCTGAGGTTCAGCTTGAGGTGGTGATCCGTCATCCACACTGATATGTCTGCCAGACATGCAGAGATGCGATTCGCCACCTGGTCATCAGAAGGGGGAAAGGAGAAGATTAATTGTGTGTCGTCTGCATAGCAATGATAGAGAGACCATGTGAGGTTATGACAGAGCCAAGTGACTTGGTGTATAGCGAGAATAAGAGAGGGCCTAGAACAGAGCCTGGGGGACACCAGTGGTGAGAGCGCGTGGGTGAGAGAGAGATTCTCGCCACGCCACCTGGTAGGAGCGACCTGTCAGGTAGGACGCAACAAGTGTGGGCCGCGCCGGAGATGCCCAACTCGGAGAGGGTGGAGAGGAGGATCTGATGGTTCACAGTATTGAAGGCAGCCGATAGGTCTAGAAGGATGAGAGCAGAGGAGAGAGAGTTAGCTTTAGCAGTGCGGAGCGCCTCCGTGATACAGAGAAGAGCAGTCTCAGTTGAATGACTAGTCTTGAAACCTGACTGATTTGGATTAAGAAGGTCATTCTGAGAGAGATAGCGGCAGAGCTGGCCAAGGACGGCACGCTCAAGAGTTTTTGGAGAGAAAAGAGAGAAGGGATACTGGTCTGTAGTTGTTGACATCGGAGGGATCGAGTGTAGGTTTTTTCAGAAGGGGTGCAACTCTCGCCTCTTGAAGACGGGGAGGGACGTAGCCAGCGGTCAGGGATGAGTTGATGAGCGAGGTGAGGTAAGGGAGAAGGTCTCCGGAAATGGTCTGGAGAAGAGAGGAGGGGATAGGGTCAAGCGGGCAGGTTGTTGGGCTACCGGCAGCTACAAGACGCGAGATTTCATCTGGAGAGAGAGGGGAGAAAGAGGTCAGAGCATAGGGTAGGGCAGTGTGAGCAGAACCAGCGGTGTCGTTTGACTTAGCAAACGAGGATCGGATGTCATCGACCTTTCTTTTCAAAATGGTTGACGAAGTCATCTGCAGAGAGGGGAGGGGGGGAGGATTCAGGAGGGAGGAGAAGGTGGCAAAGAGCTTCCTAGGGTTAGAGGCAGATGCTTGGAATTTATAATGGTAGAAAGTGGCTTTAGCAGCAGAGACAGAGGAGGAAAATGTAGAGAGGAGGGAGTGAAAGGATGCCAGGTCCGCAGGGAGGGGATTTTCTCCATTTCTCGGCTGCCCGGAGCCCTGTTCTGTGAGCTCGCAATGAGTCGTCGAGCCACGGAGCGGGAGGGGAGGACCGCCGGCCTGGAGGATAGGGGACATAGAGAGTCAAAGGATGCAGAAAGGGAGGAGAGGAGGGTTGAGGAGGCAGAATCAGGAGATAGGTTGAGAAAGTTTGAGCAGAGGGAAGAGATGATAGGATGGAAGAGGAGAGAGTAGCGGGGGAGAGAGAGCGAAGGTTGGGACGGCGCGATACCATCCGAGTAGGGGCAGTGTGGGAAGTGTTGATGAGAGCGAGAGGGGAAAAGGATACAAGGTAGTGGTCGGAGACTTGGAGGGGAGTTGCAATGAGGTTAGTGGAAGAACAGCATCTAGTAAAGATGAGGTCAAGCGTATTGCCTGCCTTGTGAGTAGGGGGGGAAGGTGAGAGGGTGAGGTCAAAAGAGGAGAGGAGTGGAAAGAAGGAGGCAGAGAGGAATGAAAATAATTTGGGAAAAGGACCTTGGTCTGACTATCAGTGATGAGTTATGGGCGGTGGTTTGCAACCTCTACTAATGTAAAAATGAAAGAATCTAATTACAAATGTTTGTACAAATTTTATTATACTCATTTGAGACTCCATAGAATGAAAACAGATATGTCTCCTAACTGTAAAAGATGTACCTCTGTAAGTGGAACCTATATGCATGTATTTTGGAGCTGTAGAGAGATTGCCAGATCCTACTGTAGAATCTATACATACTGCTGCAGAGAAAATACTAGAGGTACAATTTGATATGACCCCGTGTATCTATCTTCTTAATGCCCAGCAGGACTTTGCTCTTGATCCTGACAGAGAAAATTTGCTTATGACTATTACATACTTTGCTACGAAATGCATTCTTCTATTGTGGGCCTCTAATACCCCTCCTACATTTAAAATGTGGATTGACTAGATTGTTGACTTTTTTCCTCTGGAAAAGCTCACTTATGACCTCCACAAGAGACAGCCCAAGTTTGATAGACTCTGGTCTCCACTATTCAACTATATTTCAAACTGGACAGAGTGAATGGGGTGACTAGGGAAATGTGCAGATACATGTTGTGTAAGGTGCTGTAAAACCTAAAAACAAATTATTGTGTATATGTGGGTATGTATGTATATATATATATGCACCAAGGAAAAAAATTAAATAAAATAACAACTTTTATTATTTTTCTTAATCTTTTATTTTAATTGTATTTTTTCTTAAAATGTATTTTTTATTTTTTTTTATTATATTTTTTTTAAGCCTGTCACATCTGTGAATGTGGAATGTGTTTTGTTGGTTGATTGAAAAACAAGAAAACTTAATAAAACTTTAAATTGAAAAAAATAAAAACAACAAGAGGGCTTAAATTGGAGTCTATTTCTTCAGATCGACATAGACCTGTTTTAC
>NW_026283984.1:0-2840 GCF_023373465.1 Oncorhynchus keta
TGTCTGATAACAGGGCTGTAGCCGTACTAATAATATGTATTGTTACCCCTCCTGGGACCTGTCAGTGTCTGATAACAGGCTGTAGCCGTAATAATAATATGTATTGTTACCCCTCCTGGGACCTGTCAGTGTCTGATAACAGGGCTGTAGCCGTACTAATAATATGTATTGTTACCCCTCCTGGGACCTGTAAGTGTCTGATAACAGGGCTGTAGCCATAATAATAATTGTCGTAAAGCAGAGCGGACTTTTTCCTTTTAGTTCAAGGGCCACGTCGGGAACTCCCCAAATTCAACGCAGTAATAGATGTTTAACCAATTTAGTTGTCAAAGTCCATTTGCAGGACAGGAAAGGGGCAGCGATTTCTAAAATATATAGGGACATTATAATTCCTCCATACTTTCTACATGGTTTTATACTTTATCAAGTGCAAGCAGAAGTCGTTTTTTAATTCCTAAATCCACAGAGGGAGAGAGGGAAAGTGATCTGATATACTGTTAGAGATGTATCTACTGGCAAGACCTGGTGTAGAGTATGTTTACTGTAGAGAACCTGGTGTAGAGTCAGAGAGATGTATCTACTGTGAACCTGGTGTAGAGTCAGAGAGAGATCTACTGTAGTAGAGGAACCTGGTGTAGAGTCAGAGAGATGTAGTAGAGGAACCTGGTGTAGAGTCAGAGAGATGTATCTACTGTAGTAGAGGAGCCTGTAGTACTGTAGGAACCTGGTGTAGAGTCAGAGATGTATCTACTGTAGTAGAGGAACCTGGTGTAGAGTCAGAGAGAGTATCTACTGTATCTACAGAAGATGTATCTGCTGTAGAGAGGAACCTGGTGTAGAGTCAGAGAGATGTATCTACTACCTGTAGAGTAGAGTAGAGGAACCTGGTGTAGAGTCAGAGAGATGTATCTACTGTAGTAGAGAACCTGGTGTAGAGTCAGAGAGATGTATCTACTGTAGAACCTGGTGTAGAGTCAGAGAGTATCTACTGTATCTACAGAGAGATGTAGAACCTGGTGTAGAGTCAGAGAGATGTATCTACTGTAGTAGAGGAACCTGGTGTAGAGTCAGAGAGATGTATCTGCTAGTAGAACCTGGTGTAGAGTCAGAGAGATGTATCTAGTAGAGGAACCTGGTGTAGAGTCAGAGATCTATCTACTGTAGTAGAGGAACCTGGTGTAGATCTATCTACTGTAACATATTCTCTCTCCCCCTAGAGAGATGTATCTACTCCCTCTAGAACCTGGTCCCTCCCTCAGAGATCCCTTCCTGTTCCTTCCCTCCCTCTCCCCCCTCCCTCCCCCCTCCCTCCCTCCCTCCCCCCTCCCCTCCCTCTCTCCCCTTCCTTCCTTCCCTCCTCCCTCCCTCCCTCCTCCTCCCTCCCTCCTCCCTCCCTCCCTCCCTCCCTCCCTCCACTCCCTCCCTCCCTCCCTCCCTCCCTCCCTCCTCTCCCCTCCCTCCCTGACCTGTATAGCCCCATGTGGAGGCCACTACTCTGCTCCGTCTGAGTGATCCTGTCCCCAGGGTGGCCTGGATACTATAAGGACTCCCTCAGCTGTGAGTGGGTCATCGAGGCGGCGCCCGGACGCTCTGTCAAGATCAGTTTTGACAGGTCTGTATGACAGCACAGCAGCCAGAAGACCAGATAGGGAAAGACTCTCCAAAAAGTCAGAGGCTAAAATATATCACTTTTTTTCTCCCAACTGGGGGTTGATAGTCCTTGCTTTAGACTGGGGGTTGATGCTCCTTGCTTTAGACTGGGGGTTGATGCTCCTGGACTGGAGGTTGATGCTCCTTGCTTTAGACTGGGGGTTGATGCTCCTTGCTTTAGACTGGGGGTTGATACTCCTTGCTTTAGACTGGGGGTTTATGCTCCTTGCTTTAGACTGGAGGTTGATACTCCTTGCTTTAGACTGGGGTTGATACTCCTTGCTTTGGAACTGGGGTTGATGCTCCTTGCTTTAGACTGGAGGTTGATACTCCTTGCTTTAGACTGGGGTTGATGCTCCTTGCTTTAGACTGGAGGTTGATACTCCTTGTTTTAGACTGGGGTTGATGCTCCTTGCTTTAGACTGGGGGTTTATGCTCCTTGCTTTGAAGCTGGGGGTTGATGCTCCTTGCTTTAGACTGAGGTTGATGCTCCTTGCTTTAGACTGAGGTTGATGCTCCTTGCTTTAGACTGGGGTTGATGCTCCTTGCTTTAGACTGGGGTTGATACTCCTTGCTTTAGACTGGAGGTTGATGTCTGCTTTAGACGCTGGAGGTTGATGCTCCTTTCACAGACTGGGGGTTGACATTTGCTTTAGACTGGAGGTTGATACTCCTTGCTTTAGACTGAGTTGATACTCCTTGCTTTAGACTGGAGTTGATACTCTTGCTTTAGACTGGGGTTGATGCTCCTTGTAGACTGGGGGTTGATGCTCCTTGCTTTAGACTGGGGTTGATGCTCCTTGCTTTAGACTGGGGGTTGATGCTCCTTGCTTTAGACTGAGGTTGATGCTCCTTGCTTTAGACTGGGGGTTGATACTCCTTGCTTTAGACTGGAGGTTGATGCTCCTTGCTTTAGACTGAAGTTGATACTCCTTGCTTTAGACTGGGGGTTGATGCTCCTTGCTTTAGACTGGGGTTGATGCTCCTTGCTTTAGACTGGGGGTTGATGCTCCTTGCTTTAGACTGGGGTTGATGCTCCTTGCTTTAGACTGGGGGTTGATGCTCCTTGCTTTAGACTGGGGGTTGATGCTCCTTGCTTTAGACTGGAGGTTGATACTCCTTGCTTTAGACTGGGGGTTGATGCTCCTTGCTTTAGACTGGGGGTTGATGCTCCTTGCTTTAGACTGGGG
>NW_026283985.1:0-1951 GCF_023373465.1 Oncorhynchus keta
TCAATTATCATTTATTTTCAGTCACCTCTCAATGGTACTATTGTTCCCTCCAAAACCTGAACAAAAAGAACATTGCAATTAAGAGTTACTTTGACATAGACCTCAATTGAGTAAGGCCTCCTACGGAGTTCATTGTAATGGGAAATATAATACATGCCTGTCCCTATGCAAATCGTTGTCACAATATTATTTCCCTGGTCCGTGAAATTAGATGATGGTATTCTGGAGTCTTCTTCCCTTCCTCTGCTCCTTCCTCGAGTGCTTTAATCTACATTTAGAAACCATACTTAATCTGCACAGAGAAAACCACACGTTGTTTACACATATGGTAATGTTGCAAATTACATTTACATAGAAGAGTAAAATATTCAGTTTCAAACAGCATGTTGTCAGCACAGTTGAGCTTACTTATCAGGTTTTCAGAGTCAAACATGGTCTTCTTTTGAATATATTTCTCTGATCTGATATATTTTTCAGTAAGCAGAAAGGATGGTTCAGGAGGTTAACAGATATTGCCATCTTCTAAGTATTAAACCTAGAAGAAACATAATTCATTTGAACGTCATCTATATTCCTCCATGCAAGCTACTCCTCTCCTTCTCTCCCTGTGTGTGTGTGTGTGTGTCAGCATTGTCTGTTTTGCCCAGCTGGAGCACTATCCATGACAAAAACATAGCCTTTGTCCTCAATCACCACCGCCATCTCCCTCCTGTTCCCTCCACACTGAATTTCCATAAAAAATGACAAGTCCTGCACAGAGGCTAAGCCACACAGACCACATCATCAACGTTTTGATTAGCATTTCAATTCCACAAAAACATGCAGGATTGGTTATCGTAAAACCAAATGCATGCTTTTCAACCGATCGCTGCCTGCACCCGCATGCCCGACTAGCATCACCACCCTGGATGGTTCCAACCTTGAATATGTGGACATCTATAAGTACCTAGGTGTCTGGCTAGACTGCAAACTCTCCTTCCAGACTCACATCAAACATCTCCAATCAAAAATCAAATCCAGAGTCGGCTTTCTATTCCGCAACAAAGCCTCCTTCACTCACGCTGCCAAGCTTACCCTAGTAAAACTGACTATCCTACCGATCCTCGACTTCGGCGATGTCATCTACAAAATGGCTTCCAACACTCTACTCAGCAAACTGGATGCAGTCTATCACAGTGCCATCCGCTTTGTCACTAAAGCACCTTATACCACCCACCACTGCGACTTGTATGCTCTAGTCGGCTGGCCCTCACTACATATTCGTCGCCAGACCCACTGGCTCCAGGTCATCTACAAGTCCATGCTAGGTAAAGCTCCGCCTTATCTCAGTTCACTGGTCACGATGGCAACACCCATCCGTAGCACGCGCTCCAGCAGGTGTATCTCACTGATCATCCCTAAAGCCAACACCTCATTTGGCCGCCTTTCGTTCCAGTACTCTGCTGCCTGTGACTGGAACGAATTGCAAAATCGCTGAAGTTGGAGACTTTTATCTCCCTCACCAACTTCAAACATCAGCTATCCGAGCAGCTAACCGATCGCTGCAGCTGTACATAGTCTATTGGTAAATAGCTCACCCTTTTTCACCTACCTCATTCCCATACTGTTTTTATACTGTTTTTATTTATTTACTTTTCTGCTCTTTTGCACACCAACATCTCTACCTGTACATGCCCATCTGATCATTTATCACCAGTGTTAATCTGCAAAATTGTATTATTCGCCTACCTCCTCATGCCTTTTGCACACATTGTATATAGACTGCCCATTTTTTTCTACTGTGTTATTGACTTGCTAAATTGTTTACTCCATGTGTAACTCTGTGTTGTCTGTTCACACTGCTATGCTTTATCTTGGCCAGGTCGCAGTTGCAAATGAGAACTTGTTCTCAACTAGCCTACCTGGTTAAATAAAGGTGAAATAAAAATAAATAAATAAATAAATAAATGTA
>NW_026283986.1:0-2222 GCF_023373465.1 Oncorhynchus keta
AGACCTAGTGAGCAGCGGATACTCACCTAGCACACTGATACCCTGGACCCGGACCTAGTGAGTACAGACGGATACTCGCCCTGCTTTGTGCCTGGACCCGGGCCTGGCAGGCGAGACAGTGCCCTGGACCCGAACCTGGCGCGAGCGAGACGGATGCCCTGGACCAGACACTAGTGAGCACACTCTGATACCCTGGACCAGACCTAGTGAGCAGACGGATGCCCTGGACCAGAGCTAGTGAGCACACTGATACCCTGGACCAGACCTAGTGAGCAGACGGATACTCACCTAGCACACTAATACCCTGGACCAGACCTAGTGAGCAGACGGATGCCCTGGACCAGACCTAGTGAGCAGACGGATGCCCTGGACCAGACCTAGTGAGCAGACGGATGCCCTGGACCAGACCTAGTGAGCAGACGGATGCCCTGGACCAGACCTAGTGAGCACACTGATACCCTGGACCAGACCTAGTGAGCAGACGGATGCCCTGGACCAGAGCTAGTGAGCACACTGATACCCTGGACCAGACCTAGTGAGCAGACGGATACTCACCTAGCACACTGATACCCTGGACCAGACCTAGTGAGCAGACGGATGCCCTGGACCAGACCTAGTGAGCAGACGGACGCCCTGGACCAGACCTAGTGAGCAGACTGATACCCTGGACCAGACCTAGTGAGCAGACTGATACCCTAGACCAGACCTAGTGAGCACACTGATACCCTGGACCGAGAACTAAGTGAGCACACCGATACCCTGGACTGAACCTAGTGAGCTACACTGATACCCTGGACCAGCCTGGTGAACGCTGATGCACCTGGACTGGACCTAAGTGGTGCACTGATCTCGCATATCGGACGGAACCAAGTCTAAAACATACTAGTCCTTATAGTTGGAACTAGTGGATGTAATTTCAAACTGTCTTAGAATTGGATGGGATCCAAGAGTCGCTAAGAACCCGTTTCATGGCTACTGAAGCTTGAGTATTATGGAGCGATAGTCATTTAGGCAGCAGGTTCACCTTCGGTGTTTCTGGGACACAGGACTGCGGTGAGTGCCGGGCCTGCCAGGGACTACGGCGTTCTGGTGATCACTAGGACTACGGTGGTCTGGGGACACAGGACTACGGTGGTCTGGGACACAGGGACTACGGTGGTCTGGGACACAGGGACTACGGTGGTCTGGAACTACCAGGACTACGGTGGTCTGGGGACAGGGACTACGGTCTGATCCGGGACATCTAGGGACACAGGACTACGGTGGTCTGGGACACAGGACTACGGTGGTCTGGGACACAGGGACTACGGTGGTCTGGGGACACAGGACTACGGTGGTCTGGGACACAGGACTACGGTGGTCTGGGACACAGGACTACGGTGTTCTGGGACACAGGGACTACGGTGGTCTGGGACACAGGGACTACGGTGTTCTGGGACACAGGGACTACGGTGGTCTGGGGACACAGGACTACGGTGGTCTGGGGACACAGGACTACGGTGGTCTGGGGACACAGGACTACGGTGGTCTGGGACACAGGGACTACGGTGGTCTGGGACACAGGGACCTACGGTGGTCTGGGGACACAGGGACTACGGTGGTCTGGGGACACAGGACTACGGTGGTCTGGGGACACAGGACTACGGTGGTCTGGGACACAGGGACTACGGTGGTCTGAGGACACAGGGACTACGGTGGTCTGGGGACACAGGACTACGGTGGTCTGGGACACAGGACTACGGTGTTCTGGGACACAGGGACTCACGGTGATCCTGGGACACAGGACTACGGTGGTCTGGGACACAGGACCACGGTGGTCTGGGGACACAGGACTACGGTGGTCTGGGGACACAGGACTACGGTGTTCTAGGGACACAGGGACTACGGTGTTCTGGGACACAGGACCACGGTGGTCTGGGACACAGGACTACGGTGGTCTGGGGACACAGGGACTACGGTGTTCTGGGGACACAGGGACCTCACGGTGGTCTGGGACACAGGGACCACGGTATCTGGGGACACAGGGACCTACGTGTATCTAGGACACAGGACTACGGTGGTCTGGGGACACAGGACTACGGTGTTCTGGGGACACAGGACCACGGTGCTGGGGACACAGGGACCACGGTGGTCTCCCTTGGAAACATGTTGGTATTACAGACTGGTGTAACGGATGTGAACCGGCTAGCTTAGTTGGCGGCGGTCTGGCGCTAAATAGCGTT
>NW_026283987.1:0-15545 GCF_023373465.1 Oncorhynchus keta
CTGAGCCTCCCAGCCTGGTGAGTGCCCATTATACCATAGTAATACATTACACCTGTGGCTGAGCCTCCCAGCCTGGTGAGTCCCATTATACCATAGTAATACATTACACCTGTACTGAGCCTCCCCAGCTCAGAGTCCTCATTATGTCGTTGTGCAATACATTACACCTGTACTGAGCCTCCCAGCCTGCTGGAGTCCCATTATACCATAGTACACATTACACCTGTACTGAGCCTCCCAGCCTGGTGAGTCCCATTATACCATAGTAATACATTACAATATACCTGTACTGAGCCTCCCAGCCTGGTGAGTGCTATTATACCATAGTAATACATTACACCTGTACTGAGCCTCCCAGCCTGGTGAGGTGCCTGTAAAGATTATGACCATAGTAATACATTACACCTGTACTGAGCCTCCCCAGCCTGGTGAGTCCCATTATACCATAGTAATACATTACACCTGTACTGAGCCTCCCAGCCTGGTGAGTCCCATTATACCATAGTAATACATTACACCTGTGAGCCTCCCAGCCTGGTGAGTCCCATTATACCATAGTAATACATTACACCTGTACCTCCCAGCCTGGTGAGTGCCATTATACCATAGTAATACATTACACCTGTACTGAGCCTCCCAGCCTGGTGAGTCCCATTATACCATAGTAATACATTACACCTGTACTGAGCCTCCCAGCCTGGTGAGTCCCATTATACCATAGTAATACATTACACCTGTACTGAGCCTCCCAGCCTGGTGAGTGCTATTATACCATAGTAATACATTACACCTGTACTGAGCCTCCCAGCCTGGTGAGTCCCATTATACCATAGTAATACATTACACCTGTACTGAGCCTCCCAGCCTGGTGAGTCCCATTATACCATAGTAATACATTACACCTCTGAGCCTCCCAGCCTGGTGAGTCCCATTATACCATAGTAATACATTACACCTGTACTGAGCCTCCCAGCCTGGTGAGTGCTATTATACCATAGTAATACATTACACCTGTACTGGCCTGGTGAGTCCCATTATACCATAGTAATACATTACCTGGTGAGCCTCCCAGCCTGGTGAGTCCCATTATACCATAGTAATACATTACACCTGTACTGAGCCTCCCAGCCTGGTGAGTCCCATTATACCATAGTAATACATTATACCTGTACTGAGCCTCCCAGCCTGGTGAGTGCTATTATACCATAGTAATACATTACACCTGTACTGAGCCTCCCAGCCTGGTGAGTCCCATTATACCATAGTAATACATTACACCTGTACTGAGCCTCCCAGCCTGGTGAGTGCTATTATACCATATGCCAGTAATACACCTGTACTGAGCCTCCCAGCCTGGTGAGTGCTATTATACCATAGTAATACATTACACCTGTGAGCCTCCCAGCCTGGTGAGTCCCATTATACCATAGTAATACATTACACCTGTACTGAGCCTCCCAGCCTGGTGAGTGCTATTATACCATAGTAATACATTACACCTGTACTGAGCCTCCCAGCCTGGTGAGTGCCATTATACCATAGTAATACATTACACCTGTACTGAGCCTCCCAGCCTGGTGAGTGCTATTATACCATAGTAATACATTACACCTGTACTGAGCCTCCCAGCCTGGTGAGTGATATTATACCATAGTAATACATTACACCTGTACTGAGCCTCCCAGCCTGGTGAGTGCTATTATACCATAGTAATACATTACACCTGTACTGAGCCTCCCAGCCTGGTGAGTCCCAGCCTATACCATAGTAATACATTACACCTGTACTGAGCCTCCCAGCCTGGTGAGTGCTATTATACCATAGTAATACATTACACCTGTACTGAGCCTCCCAGCCTGGTGAGTGATATTATACCATAGTAATACATTACACCTGTACTGAGCCTCCCAGCCTGGTGAGTGCTATTATACCATAGTAATACATTACACCTGTACTGAGCCTCCCAGCCTGGTGAGTCCCATTATACCATAGTACATTACACCTGTACTGAGCCTCCCAGCCTGGTGAGTCCCATTATACCATAGTAATACATTACACCTGTACTGAGCCTCCCAGCCTGGTGAGTCCCATTATACCATAGTAATACATTACACCTGTACTGAGCCTCCCAGCCTGGTGAGTCCCATTATACCATAGTAATACATTACACCTGTACTGAGCCTCCCAGCCTGGTGAGTCCCATTATACCATAGTAATACATTACACCTGTACTGAGCCTCCCAGCCTGGTGAGTCCCATTATACCATAGTAATACATTACACCTGTACTGAGCCTCCCAGCCTGGTGAGTCCCATTATACCATAGTAATACATTACACCTGTATTTTGAGCCTCCCCAGCCTGGTGAGTGATATTATACCATAGTAATACATTACACCTGTACTGAGCCTCCCAGCCTGGTGAGTCCCATTATACCATAGTAATACATTACTGTATATGAGCCTCCAGCCTTAGTCCCATTATACCTGTACTGAGCCTCCCAGCCTGGTGAGTGCTACACCTTATGAGCCTCCCACCATAGTAATACATTACACCTGTACTGAGCCTCCCAGCCTGGTGAGTGCTATTATACCATAGTAATACATTACACCTGTACTGAGCCTCCCAGCCTGGTGAGTCCCATTATACCATAGTAATACATTACACCTGTACTGAGCCTCCCAGCCTGGTGAGTCCCATTATACCATAGTAATACATTACACCTGTACTGAGCCTCCCAGCCTGGTGAGTCCCATTATACCATAGTAATACATTACACCTGTACTGAGCCTCCCAGCCTGGTGAGTCCCATTATACCATAGTAATACATTACACCTGTACTGAGCCTCCCAGCCTGGTGAGTGCTATTATACCATAGTAATACATTACACCTGTACTGAGCCTCCCAGCCTGGTGAGTGCTATTATACCATAGTAATACATTACACCTGTACTGAGCCTCCCAGCCTGGTGAGTGCTATTATACCATAGTAATACATTACACCTGTACTGAGCCTCCCAGCCTGGTGAGTCCCATTATACCATAGTAATACATTACACCTGTACTGAGCCTCCCAGCCTGGTGAGTCCCATTATACCATAGTAATACATTACACCTGTACTGAGCCTCCCAGCCTGGTGAGTCCCATTATACCATAGTAATACATTACACCTGTACTGAGCCTCCCAGCCTGGTGAGTCCCATTATACCATAGTAATACATTACACCTGTACTGAGCCTCCCAGCCTGGTGAGTGCTATTATACCATAGTAATACATTACACCTGTACTGAGCCTCCCCAGCCTGGTGCGTCCCATTATACCATAGTAATACATTACACCTGTACTGAGCCTCCCAGCCTGCTGAGTGCTATTATACCATAGTAATACATTACACCTGTACTGAGCCTCCCCAGCCTGGTGAGTATATAAGCGCCTCTGCTTGGCACTCAGCATTAAGGAGATGTCCTGTCTGTTGGAATGTTTTGATTTTTTGATTTAAAAAAATATATATGTGTGAATTTTACCCCTTTTTCTCCCCAATTTCATGGTATCAATTGTTTAGTAGCTACTATCTTGTCTCATCGCTACAACTCCCGTACGGGCTCGGGAGAGACGAAGGTTGAAAGTAATGCGTTCTCCGATACACAACCCAACCAAGCCGCACTGCTTCTTAATACAGCGCGCATCCAACCCGAAGCCAGCCGCACCAATGTGTCGGAGGAAACGCCGTGCACTTGGCAACCTTGATTAGCACGCACTGCGCCCGACCCGCCACAGGACTCGCTGGTGCGCGATGAGACGAGTATATCCCTATCAGCCTAACCCGGGACGCTAGGCCAATTGTGCGTCGCCCCCACGGACCTCCCGGTCGCGGCCCGGTTACGACAGAGCCTGGGCGCGAACCCAGAGTCTCTGGTGGCACAGCTGGCGCTGCAACCACTGCGCCACCCGAGAGGCGTCTGTTGGAATGTTGGTGTACAAAATGGCTGCTCGGACATAAATTCTTCTTCCTGTATAGCTCTGTTCCTGGTGGATAACTTCCATGAGGTGTACCTGTGGCAGGGCTGGTGGCCCCAGGACAGCGAGAACCCCAGCTCCACCAGGATAAGATGGGACATGGACAGGAAATGTGCCATGGAAACAGTGCTGCAGTACTGCATGGGTAGGATACCTGATGATGTTATCATCTCTGGCCTCTCTGTTAACATAAGGTGCTTGATGTTTGAACCTTGCACCCGCAGACCTTTTCACTAAGGGCATGTCTCTAGTTAGGATGTGTTGCTAAACGTGCCGACTTCCTCCCGCAGAGAATAATGAGAAGAAGTCTCAGAAGTCGTATCTGATCCATGCTGGTCTAGAGCCTCTCACCTTCACCAACGTGTTCCCAAGCTGGGAGCACAGAGAGGACATTGCAGAGATCACTGAGAGGGTGAGTTATTCACTACCAGTTATTATTCACTGACCTGCCAACCCTTATACACAAACACACACTGACCATAAGGGAGAGTTGGATAAGTTGAGACATTTTTTACATCCAGCACCACTACGTCAAGGGAAACATAGCATTCTTTCTAACAACGATATCTATACTGAACAAAAATATAAACCCGACATCTAAAGTGTTGGTTTCATGAGCTGAGATAAAGATCCCAGAAATTAAGCTTATTTCTCTCAAATTTTGTGCACAAATGTGTTTACATCCCTGTTAGTGAGCATTTCTCCTTTGCCAACATAATCCATCCACCTGACAGCTGAGGCATAATCAAGAAGATGATTAAACAGCAGGATCATTACACAGGTGCACCTTGTGCTGGGAACAATAAAACGTCCCTCTAAAACGTACAGTTTTGTCACACAACACAATGCCACAGACAGGGGCGCCACCAGGGATTTTGGGCCCCATGAATAGATATCACATTGGGCCCCACCACCACAGACCATACCAAACCTGTGCAATTATTGTAACCACACCTCCAGAACCCAATCGACCCATTCAAAGCTTTAAATAACTCTACCTTTGCAGGCTTGCAATTCTCTTGTAGCCAATATTTACTGTCTGACATTTACTGACAGTGAGCTGTGAAAATATAACCCTGTGCAGACATGCATTCTGCATACAGTGGAATTCACTATTCAATGCAAGACTGATACCCTCTATAAGAAATGTGCTATAGGCCATCTTTTACAGTCTCTAAATGTCATTTTAATGGTACATTCTTTAATGGAAAATTCTCTTAACATTAATGATTAACTTAAAATAAATATAACTTAAGTATACATTAAGCTGTTCAATTAAATTAACATGATCATCTATAGAATGATATAACAAACAAAATAATCAAATCAGCAGCAGATTTTTGAACTTGGTATACACACCAACTAGACAATAAGCAGCTGTAGAAATTGAAATGAAAAGGCCTGATGGTGGCGCTAGAGTAAAGGTCAAGAGGTCACCAAATCAATAGGTTTCTTCCACTTGGGGTCTTGATTGTGCACAACAAATGTTATGGTCAATCCAGCCATTACTTTGAGATATATCTTGTTCTCAGTCTTGTTCTCAGCCGGTGAGCATCGTGTGTAGTGATCCAATATCCATAGTGATGCCATTTAACAGTTATCACTGGCCCTTGCTGAGTCTTACTCACCAAGAGCCCAGCGCTGAGCCTTCTTGCTAGCAAAGTCACCGATCAAGTCTTTGAAGTCCAGCTTTCTAGCTAACTGACTTTCAATGTATCAATGAATACTTCATGATCAGTGGTTGGCACACAGAAGGTCTTTATCCTCACTAATCTGACCAACTTTCAGAACAGCAGAAAACTATTCTACAACTTTTGCAGTGGTGTGGAACCTAGTGTCCAGGTCACTTATGATGTCATCCATAGCAGTAAAAACACTGTTCTGGAACCTAGTGTCCAGGTCACTTATGATGTCATCCATAGCAGTAAATCACTGTTCTGGAACCTAGTGTCCAGGTCACTTATGATTTAGGGGTATGGGGCTGGTTCAGGGTATGGGGAGACTGGGCTGGTTCAGGTGTATGGGGAGACTGGGCTGGTTCAGGTGTATGGGGAGACGGGGCTGGTTCAGGTGTATGGGGAGACGGGGCTGGTTCAAGGGGCATGGGGGACGGGGCTGGTTCAAGGGGTATGGGGAGACTGGGCTGGTTCAAGGGGTATGGGGAGACGGGGCTGGTTCTTGGGTATGGGGAGACGGGGCTGGTTCTTGGGTATGGGGAGACGGGGCTGGTTCTTGGGTATGGGGAGACGGGGCTGGTTCATGGGTATGGGGAGACGGGGCTGGTTCATGGGTATGGGGAGACGGGGCTGGTTCATGGGTATGGGGAGACGGGGCTGGTTCAAGGGGTATGGGGAGACGGGGCTGGTTCATGGGTATGGGGAGACGGGGCTGGTTCATGGGTATGGGGAGACGGGGCTGGTTCATGGGTATGGGGAGACGGGGCTGGTTCATGGGTATGGGGAGACGGGGCTGGTTCATGGGTATGGGGAGACGGGGCTGGTTCATGGGTATGGGGAGACGGGGCTGGTTCAGGGGGATGGGGAGACGGGGCTGGTTCAGGGGGATGGGGAGACGGGGCTGGTTCAGGGGGATGGGGAGACGGGGCTGGTTCAGGGGATGGGGAGACGGGGCTGGTTCAGGGGATGGGGAGACGGGGCTGGTTCAGGGGGATGGGGAGACGGGGCTGGTTCAGGGGGATGGGGAGACGGGGCTGGTTCAGGGGATGGGGAGACGGGGCTGGTTCAGGGGGGATGGGGAGACGGGGCTGGTTCAGGAGCAGGTGGTTTCCTCCTGGAAAATGATGGTGGCCACACAAAATATTTACATTTTGGGCCCAATTTGGACATTTTCACTTTGGGGTGTACTCACTTTTGTTGCCAGCGGTTTTAGACATTAATGTCTGTGTGTTGAATTATTTTGAGGGGACAGCAAATTTACACTGTTATACAAGCTGTACACTCACTACTTGTCATTGTAGCAAAGTGTCATTTCTTCAGTGTTGACACATGAAAAGATACATGCAAATATTTACACAAATGTGAGGGGTGTACTCACTTGTGATATACTGTATGTGACCAATTAAAATTTGATTTATTAACCCACACAGCTACACACACACACACACACACACACACGACCGGTTGAAATATACAGTACTCTTATCCTACTTTTTGGGTTGATTTTTGTGTGTTTGTGTCAGGAGGTGGAGGTGTGTAACCAGATCATCCTGGTGGAAGATGTGCTGGCCAGGCTGTGCCAGAACACCTATCCCCTGGCTGAGCTATTGGCACGCCCACTTCCTGAAGGCGTCGACCCCCTCCGCCTGGAGCTCTACCTATCAGACCAGGACTTTGAGGTGAGACCACACACCCTGATCAATGATCATTCAGTTCTAACACACCCTGTGAGAATAGATACCTTGATTTCAGGTTTAATGAGCTGGTTTCCCAGACCGTTAGGCCTGGTCCTGGAGTAAAAGCACTTTCAATGGAGAATCTCAATTTCTTAAAAGCACTTTTCTCTCTCTCCCACCATTCAACAAGAGAGGCCATCTCCCTCTGTGTGTTTCTCTATTTACAGAATTCAACACACACACAGAGCACACACACTGAGGACAAATCAAATGTATTTATATAGCCCTTCGTACATCAGCTGATATCTCAAAGTGCTGTACAGAAACCCAGCCTAAAACCCCAAACAGCAAGCAATGCAGGTGTAGAAGCACGGTGGCTAGGAAAAACTCCCTAGAAAGGCCAAAACCTAGGAAGAAACCTAGAGAGGAACCAGGCTATGTGGGGTGGCCAGTCCTCTTCTGGCTGTGCCGGGTGGAGATTATAACAGAACATGGCCAAGATGTTCAAATGTTCATAAATGACCAGCATGGTCGAATAATAGTAAGGCAGAACAGTTGAAACTGGAGCAGCAGCATGGCCAGGTGGACTGGGGACAGCAAGGAGTCATCATGTCAGGTAGTCCTGGGGCATGGTCCTAGGGCTCAGGTCCTCCGAGAGAGAGAAAGAAAGAAGGAGAGAATTAGAGAACGCACACTTAGATTCACACAGGACACCGAATAGGACAGGAGAAGTACTCCAGATATAACAAACTGACCCTAGCCCCCCGACACAAACTACTGCAGCATAAATACTGGAGGCTGAGACAGGAGGGGTCAGGAGACACTGTGGCCCCATCCGAGGACACCCCGGACAGGGCCAAACAGGAAGGATATAACCCCACCCACTTTGCCAAAGCACAGCCCCCACACCACTAGAGGGATATCTTCAACCACCAACTTACCATCCTGAGACAAGGCTGAGTATAGCCCACAAAGATCTCCGCCACGGCACAGCCCAAGGGGGGGGCGCCAACCCAGACAGGATGACCACAACAGTGAATCAACCCACTCAGGTGACGCACCCCCGTCCAGGGACGTCATGAGAGAGCCCCAGTAAGCCAGTGACTCAGCCCCTGTAATAGGGTTAGAGGCAGAGAATCCCAGTGGAAAGAGGGGAACCGGCCAGGCAGAGACAGCAAGGGCGGTTCGTTGCTCCAGAGCCTTTCCGTTCACCTTCCCACTCCTGGGCCAGACTACACTCAATCATATGACCCACTGAAGAGATGAGTCTTCAGTAAAGACATAAAGGTTGAGACCGAGTTTGCGTCTCTGACATGGGTAGGCAGACCGTTCCATAAAAATGGAGCTCTATAGGAGAAAGCCCTGCCTCCAGCTGTTTGCTTAGAAATTCTAGGGACAATTAGGAGGCCTGCGTCTTGTGACCGTAGCGTACGTGTAGGTATGTACAGCAGGACCAAATCAGAGAGATGGGTAGGAGCAAGCCCATGTAATGCTTTGTAGGTTAGCAGTAAAACCTTGAAATCAGCCCTTGCTTTGACAGGAAGCCAGTGTAGAGAGGCTAGCACTGGAGTAATATGATCACATTTTTTGGTTCTAGTCAGGATTCTAGCAGCCGTATTTAGCACTAACTGAAGTTTATTTAGTGCTTTATCCGGGTAGCCGGAAAGTAGAGCATTGCAGTAGTCTAACCTAGAAGTGACAAAAGCATGGATTCATTTTTCTGCATCATTTTTGGACAGAAAGTTTCTGATTTTTGCAATATTACGTAGATGGAAAAAAGCTGTCCTCGAAATGGTCTTGATATGTTCTTCAAAAGAGATCAGGGTCCAGAGTACCATCAAGATTAATTGTCAGATTCAACAAAAGATCTCTTTGTTTCTTGGGACCTAGAACAAGCATCTCTGTTTTGTCTGAGTTTAATAGTAGAAAGTTTGCAGCCATCCACTTCCTTATGTCTGAAACACATGCTTCTAGCCAGGGCAATTTTGGAGCTTCACCATGTTTCATTGAAATGTACAGCTGTGTGTCATCCGCACAGCAGTGAATGTTAACATTATGTTTTCGAATAACATCCCCAAGAGGTAAAATATATAGTGAAAACAATAGTGGTCCTAAAACGGAACCTTGAGGAACACCGAAATTTACAGTTGATTTGTCAGAGGACAAACCATTCTCAGAGACAAACTGATATCTTTCCGACAGATAAGATCTAAACCAGGCCAGAACATGTCCGTGTAGACCAATTTGGGTTTCCAATCTCTCCAAAAGAATCTGGTGATCGATGGTATCAAAAGCAGCACTAAGGTCTAGGAGCACGAGGACAGATGCAGAGCCTCGGTCCGATGCCATTAAAATGTAATTTACCACCTTCACAAGTGCCGTCTCAGTGCTATGATGGGGTCTAAAACCAGACTGAAGCATTTCGTATACATTATTTGTCTTCAGGAAGGCAGTGAGTTGCTGCGCAACAGCCTTCTCTAAAATGTTTGAGAGGAATGGAAGATTCGATATAGGCCGATAGTTTTTTATATTTTCTGGGTCAAGGTTTGGCTTTTTCAAGAGAGGCTTTATTACTGCCACTTTTAGTGAGTTTGGTACACATCCAGTGGATAGAGAGCCGTTTATTATGTTCAACATAGGAGGGCCAAGCACAGGAAGCAGCTCTTTCAGTAGTTTAGTTGGAATAGGGTCCAGTATGCAGCTTGAAGGTTTAGAGGCCATGATTATTTTCATCATTGTGTCAAGAGAAATAGTACTAAAACACTTGAGCGTCTCTCTTGATCCTAGGTCCTGGCAGAGTTGTGCAGACTCAGGACAACTGAGGTTTGGAGGAATACGCAGGTTTAAAGAGGAGTCCGTAATTTGCTTTCTAATAATCAGAATCTTTTCCTCAAAGAAGTTCATGAATTTATCACTGCTAAAGTGAAAGTCATCCTCTCTTGGGGAATGCTGCTTTTTAGTTAGCTTTGTGACAGTATCAAAAAGGAATTTCGGATTGTTCTTATTTTCCTCAATTAAGTTAGAAAAATAGGATGATCGAGCAGCATTAAGGGCTCTTCGGTACTGCACGGTACCGTCTTTCCAAGCTCGTCGGAAGACTTCCAGTTTGGTGTGGCGCCATTTCCGTTCCAATTTTCTGGAAGCTTGCTTCAGAGCTCGGGTATTTTCTGTGTACCAGGGAGCTAGTTTCTTATGAGAAATGTTTTTAGTTTTTAGGGGTGCAACTGCATCTAGGGTATTACGCAAGGTTAAATTGAGATCCTAGGTGGTTAGGTGGTTAACTGATTATTGTCCTCTGGCGTCCTTGGGTAGGCAGAGGGAGTCTGGAAGGGCATCAAGGAATCTTTGTGTTGTCTGTGAATTTATAGCACGACTTTTGATGGTCCTTGGTTGAGGTCTGAGCAGATTATTTGTTGCAATTGCAAACGTAATAAAATGGTGGTCCGATAGTCCAGGATTATGAGGAAAAACATTAAGATCCACAACATTTATTCCATGGGACAAAACTAGGTCCAGCGTATGACTGTGACAGTGAGTGGGTCCAGAGACATGTTGGACAAAACCCACTGAGTCGATGATGGCTCCGAAAGCCTTTTGGAGTGGGTCTGTGGACTTTTCCATGTGAATATTAAAGTCACCAAAGATTAGAATATTATCTGCTATGACTACAAGGTCCGATAGGAATTCAGGGAACTCAGTGAGAAACGCTGTATATGGCCCAGGAGGCCTGTAAACAGTAGCTATAAAAAGTGATTGAGTAGGCTGCATAGATTTCATGACTAGAAGCTCAAAAGACGAAAACGTCGTTTTTTGGGGGGGAAATTGAAATTTGCTATCATAAATGTTAGCAACACCTCCGCCTTTGCGGGATGCACAGGGGATATGGTCACTAGTGTAACCAGGAGGTGAGGCCTCATTTAAAACAGTAAATTCATCAGGTTTAAGCCATGTTTCAGTCAGGCCAATCGCATCAAGATTATGATCAGTGATTAGTTCATTGACTATAATTGCCTTTGAAGTAAGGGATCTAACATTAAGTAGCCCTATTTTGAGATGTGAGGTATCATGATCTCTTTCAGTAATGACAGGAATGGAGGTGGTCTTTATCCTAGTGAGATTGCTAAGGCGAACACCGCCATGTTTAGTTTTGCACAACCTTGGTCGAGGCACAGACACTGTCTCAATGGTGATAGCTGAGCTGACTACACTGACTGTGCTAGTGGCAGACTCCACTATGCTGGCTAACAGCCTGCTGCCTGGCCTGCACCCTATTTCATTGTGGAGCTAGAGGAGTTAGAGCCCTGTCTATGTTGGTAGATGAGAGCACCCTTCCAGCTAGGATGGAGTCCGTCACTCCTCAGCAGGTCAGGCTTGGTCCTGTTTGTGGGTGAGTCCCAGAAAGAGGGCCAATTATCTACAAATTCTATCTTTTGGGAGGGGCAGAAAACAGTTTTCAACCAGCGATTGAGTTGTGAGACTCTGCTGTAGAGCTCATCACTCCCCCTAACTGGGAGGGGGCCAGAGACAATTACTCGATGCCGACATCTTTCTAGCTGATATGCACGCAGAAGCTATGTTGCGCTTGGTGATCTCTGACTGTTTCATCCTAACATCGTTGGTGCCGACGTGGATAACAATATCTCTATACTCTCTACACTCGCCAGTTTTAGCTTTAGCCAGCACCATCTTCAGATTAGCCTTAACGTCGGTAGCCCTGCCCCCTGGTAAACAGTGTATGATCGCTGGATGATTCGTTTTAAGTCTAATATTGCGGGTAATGGAGTCGCCAATGACTAGAGTTTTCAATTTGTCAGAGCTAATGTTGGGAAGCTTCGGCGTCTCAGACCCCGTAACGGGAGGAGTAGAGACCAGAGAAGACTCGGCCTCTGACTCCGACCCGCTGCTTAATGGGGAAAACCGGTTGAAATTTTCTGTCGGCTGAATGAGCGACACCGGTTGAGCTTTCCTACAGCATTTCCTTCCAGAAACCGAGAAAGTTGTCCGGCTACGGGGACTGTGCCAGGGGATTTATACTACTATCTGTACTTACTGGTGGCACAGACGCTGTTTCATCCTTTCCTACACTGAAATGACCCTTGCCTAACGATTGCGTCTGAAGCTGGGCTTGTAGCACAGCTATCCTCGCCGTAAGGCTACTGCAATTAGAAGGCATCATGTTAATGTTACTACTTAGCTTCGGCTGTTGGAGGTCCTGACGAATCGTGTCCAGATAAAGCGTCCGGAGTGAAAAAGTTGAGGAAAAAATAAATAAATATATGAACGGTAATTAAAAAGTGAAAACAGTAAAGTTGTCAGGTAGCAAAATAGGTTGGCAACAAAACGCACAGCAACTCGAAAACAAGCCTGCAAGTTGTGACCGGAAATAACGTCAATGAGTGGGGTCCGACGTCAGCGCTCTCTCTGTGTACTCAAGGAATTTGTTTTTTCTCCCTGGGCGTCAGCGCCACTCCCCACACAGTCTGACCAATGAGGATAGAAGACCAGAGAGATGCTTGGCCAATGAGAGAGAGAGAGAGACGAGGGGCTGTATGCATAATGCATCTCAGAGTGCTGATCTAGGATCAGTTGGCCAATAAGAGAGACCAGGGGCTGTTTGTATCATGCATCTCAGTGCTGATCTAGGATCAGTTGGCCAATAAGAGAGACCAGGGGCTGTTTGTATCATGCATCTCAGTGCTGATCTAGGATCAGTTGGCCAATAAGAGAGAGACCAGGGGCTCTATGCATAATGCATCTCAGAATGCTGATCTAGGATCAGTTTGACATTTTAGATCACAATGAATAACGACAGGGAAGACATGATCCTGGATCAGCACTCCTACTCTGAGATGGTTGATACCTACAGGCCCTAATGTCATTGATGTGATTCTCTCTACCATCATTACTTTACGCTCCCTGGCTATTGATGTAACATACGCTGGGAGTCAGGAAGCAGGTGCTATTGATGTAACATACGCTGGGAGTCAGGAAGCAGGTGCTATTGATGTAACATACGCTGGGAGTCAGGAAGCAGGTGCTATTGATGTAACATACGCTGGGAGTCAGGAAGCAGGTGCTATTGATGTAACATACGCTGGGAGTCAGGAAGCAGGTGCTATTGATGTAACATACGCTGGGAGTCAGGAAGCAGGTGCTATTGATGTAACATACGCTGGGAGTCAGGAAGCAGGTGCTATTGATGTAACATACGCTGGGAGTCAGGAAGCAGGTGCTATTGATGTAACATACGCTGGGAGTCAGGAAGCAGGTGCTATTGATGTAACATACGCTGGGAGTCAGGAAGCAGGTGCTATTGATGTAACAGATAACGCTGGGAGTCAGGAAGCAGGTGCAGAAGGTGAATTTAATAAAGAAACTATGCCGATGAACGAACATGAGAGAAAATAATACTACCTAATGATTGACTGTGATCTGAGGGATAAATAAAAGGGGAGTAATCGCGGAGGAAATGAGGTACAGGTGTGCTTAATGATGGGGAACAGGTGTGCTTAATGATGGGGAACAGGTGTGCTTAATGATGGGGAACAGGTGTGCTTAATGATGGGGAACAGGTGTGCTTAATGATGGGGAACAGGTGTGCTTTAAGCACCAACTGTCAGAGCATCTTACAGATTACTGTACCTGTACATAGCCCACCTATAATTTAGCCCAAACAACTACCTCTTTCCCAACTGTATTTAATTTATTTATTTATTTTGCTCCTTTGCACCCCATTATTTTTATTTCTACTTTGCACTTTCTTCCATTGCAAAACTACCATTCCAGTGTTTTACTTGCTATATTGTATTTACTTTGCCACCGTGGCCTTTTTTGCCTTTACCTCCCTTCTCACCTAATTTGCTCACATCGTATATAGACTTGTTTCTACTGTATTATTGACTGTATGTTTGTTTTACTACATGTGTAACTCTGTGTCGTTGTATCTGTCGAACTGCTTTGCTTTATCTTGGCCAGGTCGCAATTGTAAATGAGAACTTGCCTACCTGGTTAAATAAAGGTGAAATAAATAAATAAAATTAATGATGGGGAACAGGTGTGCTTAATGATGGGGAACAGGTGTGTGTGTGTGTGTTAATAGCTGTCAGGGCCAGTGACGTGGTGACAGAGGGAGGAAGCAGGAATAGGCGTGACAATTGATGCCTAGTAGCACTGTAATAAACTGACGAATACCCAGGATCTGGAACGCAAGCTAACTCTTACCTTTCAGGCTGGGTGCTAGGGGATTCAGATAAGGTGAGTTGTTTGGGCTGAGGACCATGATGAATGATCTGACTGTTCTTCCTCAAGGATACAACATCCTCACTGAGCTGACCCACTCTTCTCTTCCTTTGGGCCATCCTGCTTTCTCTCTCTCTCTCTCTCTCTCTCTCTCTCTCTCTCTCTCTCTCTCTCTCTCTCTCTCTCTCTCTCTCTCTCTCTCTCTCTCTCTCTCTCTCTCTCTCTCTCTCTTTCTCTTTCTCTTTCTCTTTCTCTTTCTCTTTTAAAACATGACGGTTCACTATTTGACATTGTCTGAACTCAAAACAGTGCAATGTTAAAATGTGCCACCTCACTCAGTCTCTCATTGTATTAATTGATGATCTTCTCCCCATGCAGAAGGCGTTGGACATGAAGAGAGAGGAGTACGAAGGATTACCAGGGTGGAAGCAAGTCAACTTAAAGAAGGCTAAAGGACTGTTTTAGTCTAAGTTAACCTGACGATGGTTGTGGAGAGGAGAAGAAATTCAACAACTCTTGGAGAACAGTGGAAGTTGATAAAATGCTTCTTTATTGTTAAGACCAACCTGTTTCATCAGCTGGTAGCTGGCAGCACTTTAAATCGGAGGATGTGATCATCGTTTGGGGGAATGGAACGTATCAAACGCATGGGTTTTTACAAGAGAGTTTGATACAATTTCATTCACTCCGTTCCAGTCATTATTATGAGCGTCCTCCCCTCACCAGCCTCCTCTGCTGAACACACTCTCAGGGACGATAAGTGGGAGAAGAGGACAGAGGCTGGGTTGGGGGATCTGCTAAGGTGTGCTAGCCTCATGTAACATCATGTTTTTAACTTTTAATTATGTAACTATGTAGGAAAATGAAAATCCTGCTTAGCACATTTTCTCAGTGGCTTATCAGGAACTGTACAAGCAGGACCTGCTCTTTCTCTCT
>NW_026283988.1:0-19080 GCF_023373465.1 Oncorhynchus keta
AGACGACCCCAGTGTTATAATGCTGTTGTAGAGACAGCAGTCTGGACCCCCAGACGACCCCAGTGTTATAATGCTGTTGTAGAGACAGCAGTCTGGACCCCCAGACGACCCCAGTGTTATAATGCTGGTTGTAGAGACAGCAGTCTGGACCCCCAGACGACCCCAGTGTTATAATGCTGTTGTAGAGACAGCAGTCTGGACCCCCAGACGACCCCAGTGTTATAATGCTGTTGTAGAGACAGCAGTCTGGACCCCCAGACGACCCCAGTGTTATAATGCTGTTGTAGAGACAGCAGTCTGGACCCCCAGACGACCCCAGTGTTATAATGCTGTTGTAGAGACAGCAGTCTGGACCACCAGGACCCCAGTGTTATAATGCTGTTGTAGAGACACCACCAGACGACCCCAGTGTTATAATGCTGTTGTAGAGACAGCAGTCTGGACCACCAGACGACCCCAGTGTTATAATGCTGTTGTAGAGACAGCAGTCTGGCCCACCAGACGACCCCAGTGTTATAATGCTGTTGTAGAGACAGCAGTCTGGACCACCAGACGACCCCAGTGTTATAATGCTGTTGTAGAGACAGCAGTCTGGACCACCAGATGACCCCAGTGTTATAATGCTGTTGTAGAGACAGCAGTCTGGACCACCAGACGACCCCAGTGTTATAATGCTGTTGTAGAGACAGCAGTCTGGACCACCAGACGACCCCAGTGTTATAATGCTGTTGTAGAGACAGCAGTCTGGACCCCAGACCAGACCCCAGTGTTATAATGCTGTTGTAGAGACAGCAGTCTGGCCCACCAGACGACCCCAGTGTTATAATGCTGTTGTAGAGACAGCAGTCTGGACCACCAGACGACCCCAGTGTTATAATGCTGTTGTAGAGACAGCAGTCTGGACCCCAGACGACCCCAGTGTTATAATGCTGTTGTAGAGACAGCAGTCTGGACCCCAGTGTTATAATGCCAGAGTCTGGACCCCAGTGTTATAATGCTGTTGTAGAGACAGCAGTCTGGACCACCAGATGACCCCAGTGTTATAATGCTGTTGTAGAGACAGCAGTCTGGACCCCCAGACGACCCCAGTGTTATAATGCTGTTGTAGAGACAGCAGTCTGGACCACCAGACGACCCCAGTGTTATAATGCTGTTGTAGAGACAGCAGTCTGGACCACCAGACGACCCCAGTGTTATAATGCTGTTGTAGAGACAGCAGTCTGGACCACCAGACGACCCCAGTGTTATAATGCTGTTGTAGAGACAGCAGTCTGGACCCCCAGACGACCCCAGTGTTATAATGCTGTTGTAGAGACAGCAGTCTGGACCCCCAGACGACCCCAGTGTTATAATGCTGTTGTAGAGACAGCAGTCTGGACCCCAGACGACCCCAGTGTTATAATGCTGTTGTAGAGACAGCAGTCTGGACCCCCAGACGACCCCAGTGTTATAATGCTGTTGTAGAGACAGCAGTCTGGACCCCCAGACGACCCCAGTGTTATAATGCTGTTGTAGAGACAGCAGTCTGGACCACCAGACGACCCCAGTGTTATAATGCTGTTGTAGAGACAGCAGTCTGGACCAGTCCAGACGACCCCAGTGTTATAATGCTGTTGTAGAGACAGCAGTCTGGACCACCAGACGACCCCAGTGTTATAATGCTGTTGTAGAGACAGCAGTCTGGACCACCAGACGACCCCAGTGTTATAATGCTGTTGTAGAGACAGCAGTCTGACCCCCAGACGACCCCAGTGTTATAATGCTGTTGTAGAGACAGCAGTCTGGACCACCAGACGACCCCAGTGTTATAATGCTGTTGTAGAGACAGCAGTCTGGACCACCAGACGACCCCAGTGTTATAATGCTGTTGTAGAGACAGCAGTCTGGACCCCCAGACGACCCCAGTGTTATAATGCTGTTGTAGAGACAGCAGTCTGGACCACCAGACGACCCCAGTGTTATAATGCTGTTGTAGAGACAGCAGTCTGGACCCCCAGACGACCCCAGTGTTATAATGCTGTTGTAGAGACAGCAGTCTGGACCCCCAGACGACCCCAGTGTTATAATGCTGTTGTAGAGACAGCAGTCTGGACCCCCAGACGACCCCAGTGTTATAATGCTGTTGTAGAGACAGCAGTCTGGACCACCAGACGACCCCAGTGTTATAATGCTGTTGTAGAGACAGCAGTCTGGCCCACCAGACGACCCCAGTGTTATAATGCTGTTGTAGAGACAGCAGTCTGGACCACCAGACGACCCCAGTGTTATAATGCTGTTGTAGAGACAGCAGTCTGGACCCCCAGACGACCCCAGTGTTATAATGCTGTTGTAGAGACAGCAGTCTGGACCACCAGATGACCCCAGTGTTATAATGCTGGTTGTATTGTTCTGGTCTTCCATGGGGGAGTAATGTGCTTTTCTCCCACTTTCTCTCTCTCTGTGTGTGTGTGTGTGTGTGTGTGTGTGTGTGTGTGTGTGTGTGTAGGATCCTCCATAGTGTTTGATATGAGTCTGGTGTATATCGTGGTGGCTCTGGTCGCAGTCATACTAAACAACATCCTTATGGAGAGGATCAGTCTACACACACGAATCACTGTGGGTGAGTTAACACACACACACACACACACACACACACACACACACACACACACACACACACACACACACACACACACACACACACACACACACACACACACACACACACATGGGTGAGTTACCTGTTATTACTACACAGTAAACCAACCCTCCTCCTCCCCCACCAGGTTACCTGTTATTACCACACAGTAAACCAACCCTCCTCCCCCACCAGGTTACCTGTTATTACCACACAGTAAACCAACCCTCCTCCCCCACCAGGTTACCTGTTATTACCACACAGTAAACCAACCCTCCTCCTCCCCCACCAGGTTACCTGTTATTACCACACAGTAAACCAACCCTCCTCCCCCACCAGGTTACCTGTTATTACTACACAGTAAACCAACGCCCCCCCCACCAGGTTACCTGTTATTACCACACAGTAAACCAACCCTCCTCCCCCACCAGGTTACCTGTTATTACTACACAGTAAACCAACGCCCCCCCCACCAGGTTACCTGTTATTACCACACAGTAAACCAACCCTCCTCCTCCCCCACCAGGTTACCTGTTATTACCACACAGTAAACCAACCCTCCTCCTCCCCCACCAGGTTACCTGTTATTACCACACAGTAAACCAACCCTCCTCCTCCCCCACCAGGTTACCTGTTATTACCACACAGTAAACCAACCCTCCTCCTCCCCCACCAGGTTACCTGTTATTACCACACAGTAAACCAACCCTCCTCCCCCACCAGGTTACCTGTTATTACTACACAGTAAACCAACCCTCCTCCCCCACCAGGTTACCTGTTATTACCACACAGTAAACCAACCCTCCTCCTCCCCACCAGGTTACCTGTTATTACCACACAGTAAACCAACCCTTCCTCCCCCACCAGGTTACCTGTTATTACCACACAGTAAACCAACCCTCCTCCCCCACCAGGTTACCTGTTATTACCACACAGTAAACCAACCCTCCTCCCCCACCAGGTTACCTGTTATTACCACACAGTAAACCAACCCTCCTCCCCCACCAGGTTACCTGTTATTACCACACAGTAAACCAACCCTCCTCCCCCACCAGGTTACCTGTTATTACTACACAGTAAACCAATGCCCCCCCTACCAGGTTACCTGTTATTACCACACAGTAAACCAACCCTTCCTCCCCCACCAGGTTACCTGTTATTACCACACAGTAAACCAACCCTCCTCCTCCCCCACCAGGTTACCTGTTATTACTACACAGTAAACCAATGCCCCCCCCTACCAGGTTACCTGTTATTACCACACAGTAAACCAACCCTTCCTCCCCCACCAGGTTACCTGTTATTACCACACAGTAAACCAACCCTCCTCCTCCCCCACCAGGTTACCTGTTATTACCACACAGTAAACCAACCCTCCTCCCCCACCAGGTTACCTGTTATTACCACACAGTAAACTAACCCTCCTCCTCCCCCACCAGGTTACCTGTTATTACCACACAGTAAACCAACCCTCCTCCCCCACCAGGTTACCTGTTATTACCACACAGTAAACCAACCCTCCTCCCCCACCAGGTTACCTGTTACCACACAGTAAACCAACCCTCCTCCTCCCCTACCAGGTTACCTGTTATTACCACACAGTAAACCAACCCTCCTCCCCCACCAGGTTACCTGTTATTACCACACAGTAAACCAACCCTCCTCCTCCCCCACCAGGTTACCTGTTATTACCACACAGTAAACCAACCCTCCTCCCCCACCAGGTTACCTGTTATTACCACACAGTAAACCAGTAAACCCTCCTCCCCCACCAGGTTACCTGTTATTACCACACAGTAAACCAACCCTCCTCCTCCCCCACCAGGTTACCTGTTATTACCACACAGTAAACCAACCCTCCTCCCCCACCAGGTTACCTGTTATTACCACACAGTAAACCAACCCTCCTCCTCCCCCACCAGGTTACCTGTTATTACCACACAGTAAACCAACCCTCCTCCCCCACCAGGTTACCTGTTATTACCACACAGTAAACCAACCCTCCTCCCCCACCAGGTTACCTGTTATTACCACACAGTAAACCAACCCTTCCTCCCCCACCAGGTTACCTGTTATTACCACACAGTAAACCAACCCTCCTCCTCCCCCACCAGGTTACCTGTTTGCTCTGAGTCCTCTGGTGTTCGTCAGCGTGTTTGATGTGTGGTTGGAATCCTTCACCACCAGACAGGCTTACATCGTCAACCTCTTCTCTGTTGGGGTGGTCGCCTTCGGATGTACAGGTACCACCCAAACACCCTTCCCCTGTCCGTTGCCTTCAGATGTACAGGTACCACCCAAACACCCTTCCCCTGTCCGTTGCCTTCAGATGTACAGGTACCACCCAAACACCCTTCCCCTGTCCGTTGCCTTCAGATGTACAGGTACCACCCAAACACCCTTCCCCTGTCCGTTGCCTTCAGATGTACAGGTACCACCCAAACACCCTTCCCCTGTCCGTTGCCTTCTGATGTACAGGTACCACCCAAACACCCTTCCCCTGTCCGTTGCCTTCAGATGTACAGGTACCACCCAAACACCCTTCCCCTGTCCGTTGCCTTCTGATGTACAGGTACCACCCCTTCCCTTCCCCTGTCCGTTGCCTTCAGATGTACAGGTACCACCCAAACACCCTTCCCCTGTCCGTTGCCTTCTGATGAACAGGTACCACCCAAACACCCTTCCCCTGTCCGTTGCCTTCTGATGTACAGGTACCACCCAAACACCCTTCCCCTGTCCGTTGCCTTCAGATGTACAGGTACCACCCAAACCTTCCCTTCCCCTGTCCGTTGCCTTCTGATGTACAGGTACCACCCAAACACCCTTCCCCTGTCCGTTGCCTTCAGATGTACAGGTACCACCCAAACACCCTTCCCCTGTCCGTTGCCTTCAGATGTACAGGTACCACCCAAACACCCTTCCCCTGTCCGTTGCCTTCTGATGTACAGGTACCACCCAAACACCCTTCCCCTGTCCGTTGCCTTCTGATGTACAGGTACCACCCAAACACCCTTCCCTTCCCCTGTCCGTTGCCTTCGGATGTACAGGTACCACCCAAACACCCTTCCCCTGTCCGTTGCCTTCTGATGTACAGGTACCACCCAAACACCCTTCCCCTGTCCGTTGCCTTCTGATGTACAGGTACCACCCAAACACCCTTCCCCTGTCCGTTGCCTTCAGATGTACAGGTACCACCCAAACACCCTTCCCCTGTCCGTTGCCTTCAGATGTACAGGTACCACCCAAACACCCTTCCCTTCCCCTGTCCGTTGCCTTCAGATGTACAGGTACCACCCAAACACCCTTCCCCTGTCCGTTGCCTTCAGATGTACAGGTACCACCCTTCCCTTCCCCTGTCCGTTGCCTTCAGATGTACAGGTACCACCCAAACACCCTTCCCCTGTCCGTTGCCTTCAGATGTACAGGTACCACCCAAACACCCTTCCCCTGTCCGTTGCCTTCAGATGTACAGGTACCACCCAAACACCCTTCCCCTGTCCGTTGCCTTCAGATGTACAGGTACCACCCAAACACCCTTCCCCTGTCCGTTGCCTTCAGATGTACAGGTACCACCCAAACACCCTTCCCCTGTCCGTTGCCTTCAGATGTACAGGTACCACCCAAACACCCTTCCCACCTTCAGATGTAAACACCCAAACACCCTTCCCCTGTCCGTTGCCTTCAGATGTACAGGTACCACCCAAACACCCTTCCCCTGTCCGTTGCCTTCAGATGTACAGGTACCACCCAAACACCCTTCCCCTGTCCGTTGCCTTCAGATGTACAGGTACCACCCAAACACTCTTCCCCTGTCCGTTGCCTTCCCCTCTCTGGAAATATTTAAATTGACAACGTGCTTTATGATATGATAATAAGGTATTCAGTAGTAGTGACTACCGATTATTTAACCTTAGTTTAGTCAACTGACTGGTACATGTGACATCCTGGTTATTTAACCTTAGTTTAGTCAACCGACTGGTACATGTGACATCCTGGTTATTTAACCTTAGTTTAGTCAACTGACTGGTACATCTGACATCCTGGTTATTTAACCTTAGTTTAGTCAACCGACTGGTACATGTGACATCCTGGTTATTTAACCTTAGTTTAGTCAACTGACTGGTACATCCTGGTTATTTAACCTTAGTTTAGTCAACTGACTGGTACATGTGACATCCTGGTTATTTAACCTTAGTTTAGTCAACTGACTGGTACATGTGACATCCTGGTTATTTAACCTTAGTTTAGTCAACTGACTGGTACATGTGACATCCTGGTTATTTAACCTTAGTTTAGTCAACCGACTGGTACATGTGACATCCTGGTTATTTAACCTTAGTTTAGTCAACTGACTGGTACATCCTGGTTATTTAACCTTAGTTTAGTCAACTGACTGGTACATGTGACATCCTGGTTATTTAACCTTAGTTTAGTCAACTGACTGGTACATGTGACATCCTGGTTATTTAACCTTAGTTTAGTCAACTGACTGGTACATGTGACATCCTGGTTATTTAGCTCTCTGTCTCACACTGCACCTTAGCTAAGGCACTGGGGGGAGGAGGCTCTGAGCCCTGGGGAGGAGGCTCTTATAGCCCTGGGGGAGGAGGCTCTTAGCCCTGGGATAAGGAGGCTCTTAGCCCTGGGTGGAGGAGGCTCTTAGCCCTGGGTGGAAGAGGCTCTTAGCCCTGGGTGGAAGAGGCTCTTAGCCCTGGGTGGAGGAGGCTCTGAGCCCTGGGGGAGGAGGCTCTGAGCCCTGGGGGAGGAGTCTCTGAGCCCTGGGGGAGGAGGCTCTGAGCCCTGGGGGAGGAGGCTCTGAGCCCTGGGTGGAGGAGGCTCTTAGCCCTGGGTGGAGGAGGCTCTTAGCCCTGGGTAGAGGAGGCTCTGAGCCCTGGGGGAGGAGGCTCTGAGCCCTGGGGGAGGAGGCTCTTATAGCCCTGGGGGGAGGAGGCTCTTAGCCCTGGGGGAGGAGGCTCTGAGCCCTGGGGGAGGAGGCTCTGATACCCCTGGGTGGAGGAGGCTCTTAGCCCTGGGGGAGGAGGCTCTTATAGCCCTGGGTGGAGGAGGCTCTTAGCCCTGGGTGGAGGAGGCTCTTACCCCTGGGGGAGGAGGCTCTTAGCCCTGGGTGGAGGAGGCTCTTACCCCTGGGGGAGGAGGCTCTTACCCCTGGGTGGAGGAGGCTCTGACCCCTGGGTGGAGGAGGCTCTTACCCCTGGGTGGAGGAGGCTCTTATAGCCCTGGGTGGAGGAGGCTCTTAG
The DNA here is from genome assembly GCF_023373465.1 of Oncorhynchus keta. NCBI lineage: Eukaryota > Metazoa > Chordata > Actinopteri > Salmoniformes > Salmonidae > Oncorhynchus > Oncorhynchus keta. The sequence goes on from NW_026283988.1 coordinate 7,876, forward strand.
CCCTGGGTGGAGGAGGCTCTTAGCCCTGGGTGGAGGGGGCTCTTAGCCCTGGTTGGAGGAGGCTCTTAGCCCTGGGATAAGGAGGCTCTTATAGCCCTGGGGGGAGGAGGCTCTGACCCCTGGGTGGAGGAGGCTCTTAGCCCTGGGTGGAGGGGCTCTTAGCCCTGGGTGGAGGAGGCTCTTAGCCCTGGGTGGAGGAGGCTCTTAGCCCTGGGTGGAGGAGGCTCTGACCCCCTGGGTGGAGGAGGCTCTGAGCCCTGGGTGGAGGAGGCTCTGAGCCCTGGGTGGAGGAGGCTCTTAGCCCTGGGTGGAGGAGGCTCTGAGCCCTGGGTGGAGGAGGCTCTGAGCCCTGGGTGGAGGAGGCTCTTAGCCCTGGGTGGAGGAGGCTCTGAGCCCTGGGGGAGGAGGCTCTTATAGCCCTGGGTGGAGGAGGCTCTATAGCCCTGGGTGGAGGAGGCTCTTAGCCCTGGGGGAGGAGGCTCTTAGCCCTGGGGGAGGAGGCTCTTATAGCCCTGGGTGGAGGGGGCTCTTAGCCCTGGGTGGAGGAGGCTCTGACCCCTGGGGGAGGCAGCTCTGACCCCTGGGTGGAGGAGGCTCTTATAGTTGGCCTGCTCCAGAGCAGGATAAGCACAGACTTTGAGGGGGTAAACACATATAATTTCCACTGTGCCAATCACAAAAGCTGCATTTTCACTTAATTTGCATATGCCTGTGCTGCGTTCTTCACTCTATTTTAATAAGGACAATTCATACTATTTCATCCTTCCCGAAAAACCTGACGGGGGAAAAAAATAATGAAATCAAGTGCCAAAAACTTTGGCTGCTATGGCTAACGGTTGCTATGGCTAACAAAAACGGTTGCTATGGCTAACAAAAACGGTTGCTACGGCTAACGGTTGCTATGCAAGCTAACGTCTTCTCGCTCAGCTAGCCAACTGAAGCCACAAACTCTTACATCTGAAAAGGGCAACAAACGCTCCACGTCTTAATCTGTTTTCATAGCTTCTCTATTGACGTTTCATTTCAATCCATTGTAATAATAATTGGTGCATGATTTTGCCTCTGGGTCAGAAAGGTTTACGTCTCGTCGGTGCACAGAATTCTCTGTACAAGGGGGTGAGATGGCATTTTCAAAAGTGATAAACATTGTTTTCCGTGGTCTGACAGACAGCAAGGTTTATACAAACCATCACTGTTGGAAATCAAATGATAGCCTATCAAATGCTAGCAAGAGCAGATAATGTAAAAAAAAAAAAAAATCCTTATCCCGGGGCTTTAGAATACCAGTGTGAATCCTTAGCCCAGGGCTTTAGAATACCAGTGTGAATCCTTATCCCAGGGCTTGAGAATACCAGTGTGAATCCTTAGCCCAGGGCTTTAGAATACCAGTGTGAATCCTTAGCCCAGGGCTTGAGAATACCAGTGTGAATCCTTATCCCAGGGCTTTAGAATACCCGTGTGAATCCTTATCCCAGGGCTTTAGAATACCTGTGTGAATCCTTATCCCAGGGCTTTAGAATACCCAGTGTGAATCCTTATCCCAGGGCTTTAGAATACCTGTGTCAATCCTTATCCCAGGGCTTTAGAATACCCGTGTGAATCCTTCCCCAGGACTTTAGAATACCAGTGTGAATCCTTATCCCAGGGCTTTAGAATACCAGTGTGAATCCTTATCCCAGGGCTTTAGAATACCCGTGTGAATCCTTAGCCCCAGGGCTTTAGAATACCAGTGTGAATCCTTATCCCCGGCAGTGTGAAAAGGCCTTTTGTGTTTGCATTTGTCCTCCCTCAGTGCAGCAGTCCAGTTTCTATGGTTACATGGGGATGCTGCCCAAGAGATACACACAGGGGGTGATGACTGGAGAAAGTAAGAGCTGTCATCTTCGTTATATTACTGTATATTCTATACATCTTCATTATATTCTATACATCTTCATTATATTACTGTATATTCTATACATCTTCATTATATTACTGTATATTCTATACATCTTCATTATATTACTGTATATTCTATACATCTTCATTATATTACTGTATATTCTATACATCTTCATTATATTCTATACATCTTCATTATATTACTGTATATTCTATACATCTTCATTATATTACTGTATATTCTATACATCTTCATTATATTACTGTATATTCTATACCTCTTCATTATATTACTGTATATTCTATACCTCTTCGTTATATTACTGTATATTCTATACATCTTCATTATATTACCGTATATTCTATACATCTTCATTATATTACTGTATATTCTATACATATTTGTTATATTACCGTATATTCTATACATCTTCATTATATTACTGTATATTCTATACATCTTCAATATATTACTGTATATTCTATACATCTTCATTATATTACTGTATATTCTATACATCTTCATTATATTCTATACATCTTCATTATATTACTGTATATTCTATACATCTTCATTATATTACTGTATATTCTATACATCTTCATTATATTACTGTATATTCTATACATCTTCATTATATTACTGTATATTCTATACATCTTCATTATATTACTGTATATTCTATACATCTTCATTATATTACTGTATATTCTATACATCTTCATTATATTACTGTATATTCTATACATCTTCATTATATTACTGTATATATACATCTTCATTATATTACTGTATATTCTATACATCTTCATTATATTACCGTATATTCTATGCATCTTCATTATATTACTGTATATTCTATACCTCTTCGTTATATTACTGTATATTCTATACATCCATAGGCTTGTAGTCTATTGCCAGACCATTTGACAGAAAGGGGAATTATTGTCATCAACACAGACAGTTTATTTATTTCAATACCTACCCATTGTAAATAGTTGAGCACGGCTTAGAACGCTTCTCAACCAATCACAATGCTTGTCATATCTCTGAGTCATATCTTCACTAATCCTCTCCTCTCCTCTCCTCTCCTCTCCTCTCCTCTCCTCTCCCCTCCTCTCCTCGCCTCTCCTCTCCTCTCCTCTCCTCTCCTCTCCTCTCCTCTCCTGCCTCTCCTCTCCTCTCTCCTCTCCTCTCCTCTCTCCCTCTCCTCTATTCATCTCTCTGAGTCATATCTTCACTAATCCTCTCCTCTCTCTCCTCTCCTCCCTCTCTCCAGGTACAGCAGGTGTAATCATATATCTGAGTCATATCTTCACTAATCCTCTCCTCTCCTCTCCTCTCCTCTCCTCTCCTCTCCTCTCCTCTCCTCTCCTCTCCTCTCCTCTCTCTCCTCTCCTCTCTCTCAGGTCTCTCTCCTCTCCTCTCCTCTCCTCTCCTCTCCTCTCCTCTCCTCTCCTCTCCTCTCTCCTCTCTCTCCTCTTCTCTCCTCTTCTCTCCTCTCCTCTCTCTCCTCCCTCTCTCCAGGTACAGCAGGTGTAATCATCTCTCTGAGTCGTATCTTCACTAAACTCCTGATCAGTAACGAGAGGATAAACACACTCATCTTCTTCCTGGTGTCCATCACCATGGAGATGCTCTGCTTCCTTCTCCACCTCATTGTCCGTCGCTCACGATTCGTCCTTTACTACACAGGCCCCACCCACCGGGGTCACAGCCTGGGGAAAGGTCATGACATTGGGTCGGAGGTCAGCGGGACAGGATACAGGGTTCACCACGACGTCACTACAGAGGAAGTAAGATTTGTAAGTCAGTCTAGACCTGGGATAATCAGGTAGAGTGGTGGATAATAAGGTAGAGTGGTTCTATGGGATAATCAGGTAGAGTGGTGGGATAATCAGGTAGAGTGGTTCTATGGGATAATCAGGTAGAGTGGTTCTATGGGATAATCAGGTAGAGTGGTTCTATGGGATAATCAGGTAGAGTGGTGGGATAATCAGGTAGAGTGGTTCTATGGGATAATCAGGTAGAGTGGTGGGATAATCAGGTAGAGTGGTTCTATGGGATAATCAGGTAGAGTGGTGGGATAATCAGGTAGAGTGGTTCTATGGGATAATCAGGTAGAGTGGTTCTATGGGATAATCAGGTAGAGTGGTTCTATGGGATAATCAGGTAGAGTGGTTCTATGGGATAATCAGGTAGAGTGGTGGGATAATCAGGTAGAGTGGTTCTATGGGATAATCAGGTAGAGTGGTGGGATAATCAGGTAGAGTGGTGGGATAATCAGGTAGAGTGGTTCTATGGGATAATCAGGTAGAGTGGTTCTATGGGATAATCAGGTAGAGTGGTTCTATGGGATAATCAGGTAGAGTGGTTCTATGGGATAATCAGGTAGAGTGGTTCTATGGGATAATCAGGTAGAGTGGTGGGATAATCAGGTAGAGTGGTGGGATAATCAGGTAGAGTGGTGGGATAATCAGGTAGAGTGGTTCTATGGGATAATCAGGTAGAGTGGTGGGATAATCAGGTAGAGTGGTTCTATGGGATAATCAGGTAGAGTGGTTCTATGGGATAATCAGGTAGAGTGGTTCTATGGGATAATCAGGTAGAGTGGTTCTATGGGATAATCAGGTAGAGTGGTGGGATAATCAGGTAGAGTGGTGGGATAATCAGGTAGAGTGGTTCTATGGGATAATCAGGTAGAGTGGTTCTATGGGATAATCAGGTAGAGTGGTGGGATAATCAGGTAGAGTGGTTCTATGGGATAATCAGGTAGAGTGGTGGGATAATCAGGTAGAGTGGTTCTATGGGATAATCAGGTAGAGTGGTTCTATGGGATAATCAGGTAGAGTGGTTCTATGGGATAATCAGGTAGAGTGGTTCTATGGGATAATCAGGTAGAGTGGTGGGATAATCAGGTAGAGTGGTGGGATAATCAGGTAGAGTGGTTCTATGGGATAATCAGGTAGAGTGGTGGGATAATCAGGTAGAGTGGTTCTATGGGATAATCAGGTAGAGTGTGGATGTGGGATAATCAGGTAGAGTGGTGGGATAATCAGGTAGAGTGGTTCTATGGTATAATCAGGTAGAGTGGTTCTATGGGATAATCAGGTAGAGTGGTTCTATGGGATAATCAGGTAGAGTGGTTCTATGGTATAATCAGGTAGAGTGGTTCTATGGGATAATCAGGTAGAGTGGTTCTATGGTATAATCAGGTAGAGTGGTTCTATGGGATAATCAGGTAGAGTGGTGGGATAATCAGGTAGAGTGGTTCTATGGGATAATCAGGTAGAGTGGTGGGATAATCAGGTAGAGTGGTGGATAATCAGGTAGAGTGGTTCTATGGGATAATCAGGTAGAGTGGTTCTATGGGATAATCAGGTAGAGATAATCAGGTAGAGTGGTTCTATGGTGGGATAATCAGGTAGAGTGGTGGATTCAGGTAGAGGTGGGATAATCAGGTAGAGTGGTTCTATGGGATAATCAGGTAGTGGTGGATAATCAGGTAGAGTGGTTCTATGGGATAATCAGGTAGAGTGGTTCTATGGGATAATCAGGTAGAGTGGTTCTATGGGATAATCAGGTAGAGTGGTTCTAGTGGTGGGATAATCAGGTAGAGTGGTTCTATGGGATAATCAGGTAGAGAGGTGGGATAATCAGGTAGAGTGGTGGGATAATCAGGTAGAGTGGTTCTATGGGATAATCAGGTAGAGTGGTGGATAATCAGGTAGAGAGGTGGGATAATCAGGTAGTGGTGGGATAATCAGGTAGAGTGGTTCTATGGGATAATCAGGTAGAGTGGTTCTATGGGATAATCAGGTAGATGGGATAATCAGGTAGAGTGGTGGGATAATCAGGTAGAGTGGTGGGATAATCAGGTAGAGTGGTTCTATGGGATAATCAGGTAGAGTGGTGGGATAATCAGGTAGAGTGGTTCTATGGGATAATCAGGTAGAGTGGTGGGATAATCAGGTAGAGTGGTTCTATGGGATAATCAGGTAGAGTGGTGGGATAATCAGGTAGAGTGGTTCTATGGGATAATCAGGTAGAGTGGTTCTATGGGATAATCAGGTAGAGTGGTTCTATGGGATAATCAGGTAGAGTGGTGGGATAATCAGGTAGAGTGGTTCTATGGGATAATCAGGTAGAGTGGTGGGATAATCAGGTAGAGTGGTTCTATGGGATAATCAGGTAGAGTGGTTCTATGGGATAATCAGGTAGAGTGGTGGGATAATCAGGTAGAGTGGTTCTATGGGATAATCAGGTAGAGTGGTTCTATGGGATAATCAGGTAGAGTGGTGGGATAATCAGGTAGAGTGGTTCTATGGGATAATCAGGTAGAGTGGTTCTATGGGATAATCAGGTAGAGTGGTTCTATGGGATAATCAGGTAGAGTGGTTCTATGGTATAATCAGGTAGAGTGGTTCTATGGGATAATCAGGTAGAGTGGTTCTATGGGATAATCAGGTAGAGTGGTGGGATAATCAGGTAGAGTGGTGGGATAATCAGGTAGAGAGGTGGGATAATCAGGTAGAGTGGTTCTATGGGATAATCAGGTAGAGTGGTGGGATAATCAGGTAGAGTGGTTCTATGGTATAATCAGGTAGAGTGGTTCTATGGGAAAATCAGGTAGAGAGGTGGAATAATCAGGTAGAGTGGTGGGATAATCAGGTAGAGTGGTGGGATAATCAGGTAGAGTGGTTCTATGGGATAATCAGGTAGAGTGGTTCTGTGGGATAATCAGGTAGAGTGGTTCTATGGGATAATCAGGTAGAGTGGTTCTATGGGATAATCAGGTAGAGTGGTGGGATAATCAGGTAGAGTGGTTCTATGGGATAATCAGGTAGAGTGGTTCTATGGGATAATCAGGTAGAGTGGTAGGTGGGATAATCAGGTAGAGTGGTTCTATGGGATAATCAGGTAGAGTGGTGGGATAAGTGGTTAATGGGATAATCAGGTAGAGTGGTTCTATGGGATAATCAGGTAGAGTGGTGGGATAATCAGGTAGAGTGGTGGATAATCAGGTAGAGTGGTGGGATAATCAGGTAGAGTGGTGGATAATCAGGTAGAGTGGTGGATAATCAGGTAGAGTGGTGGATAATCAGGTAGAGTGGTTCTATGGGATAATCAGGTAGAGTGGTGGGATAATCAGGTAGAGTGGTGGAATAATCAGGTAGAGTGGTTCTATGGGATAATCAGGTAGAGTGGTTCTATGGGATAATCAGGTAGAGTGGTGGAATAATCAGGTAGAGAGGTGGGATAATCAGGTAGAGTGGTGGATAATCAGGTAGAGTGGTTCTATGGGATAATCAGGTAGAGTGGTGGAATAATCAGGTAGAGTGGTGGGATAATCAGGTAGAGTGGTTCTATGGGATAATCAGGTAGAGTGGTGGATAATCAGGTAGAGTGGTTCTATGGGATAATCAGGTAGAGTGGTGGGATAATCAGGTAGAGTGGTTCTATGGGATAATCAGGTAGAGTGGTGGATAATCAGGTAGAGTGGTATGGGATAATCAGGTAGAGTGGTTCTATGGGATAATCAGGTAGAGTGGTGGATAATCAGGTAGAGTGGTGGGATAATCAGGTAGAGTGGTGGGATAATCAGGTAGAGTGGTTCTATCAGGTAGAGAGGTGGATAATCAGGTAGAGTGGTGGATAATCAGGTAGTGGTGGTTCTAGTGGGGATAATCAGGTAGAGTGGTTCTATGGGATAATCAGGTAGAGTGGTTCTATGGGATAATCAGGTAGAGTGGTTCTATGTGGGATAAATGGTTCTATGGGATAATCAGGTAGAGTGGTTCTATGGGATAATCAGGTAGAGTGGTTCTATGGGATAAGTGGTGGGATAATCAGGTAGAGTGGTTCTATGGGATAATCAAGTAGAGTTGTGGGATAATCAGGTAGAGTGGTGGGATAATCAGGTAGAGTGGTTCTATGGGATAATCAAGTAGAGTTGTGGGATAATCAGGTAGAGTGGTGGGATAATCAGGTAGAGTGGTTCTATGTGATAATCAGGTAGAGTGGTTCTATGGGATAATCAGGTAGAGTGGTTCTATGGGATAATCAGGTAGAGTGGTTCTATGGGATAATCAAGTAGAGTTGTGGGATAATCAGGTAGAGTGGTGGATAATCAGGTAGAGTGGTGGGATAATCAGGTAGAGTGGTTCTATGGGATAATCAGGTAGAGTGGTTCTATGGGATAATCAGGTAGAGTTGTGGGATAATCAGGTAGAGTGGTGGATAATCAGGTAGAGTGGTTCTAATCAGGGCCTGGTGGATAATCAGGTAGAGTGGTAGGGATTATGGAGCAGAAAAGGTAGAGTGGTCTAATCTATGGTGGATAATCAGGTAGAGTGGTTCTATGGGATAATCAGGTAGAGTGGTTCTATGGATAATCAGGTAGAGTGGTTCATGGGATAATCAGGTAGAGTGGTGGGATAATCAGGTAGAGTGGTGGGATAATCAGGTAGAGTGGTTCTATGGGATAATCAGGTAGAGTGGTGGAAACAGTGGTGGATAATCAGGTAGAGTGGTGGGATAATCTAGAGTGGTGGGATAATCAGGTAGAGTGGTTCTATGGGACATCACAGAGTGGTTCTATGGGATAATCAGGTAGAGTGGTGGATAATCAGGTAGAGTGGTTCTATGGGATAACACAGTGGTTCTATGGGATAACACATGGGATAATCAGGTAGTTGGTGGGATAACACACACACACACACACACACATAATCAGGTAGACCTGACACGAGTGGTGGATAATCAGGTAGAGTGGTGGATAATCAGGTAGGCTGAATATCTACGGGGACCTGGTTGGGATAATCTGGGATAATCAGGTGATAGGTGGTTCTATGGGATAATCAGGTCTATGGGATAATCAGGTAGAGTGGTTCTATGGGATAATCAGGTACAGTGGTTCCTGGATAACACGTTGTAGACTATGGGTTCAGGTGATAGGTGAATATCTATGGGACCTGGTTGACCTGGATAACACGTTGGGGTTCAGGTGATAGGCTGAATATCTACGGGACCTGGTTGACCTGGACACGTTGGGGTTCAGGTGATAGGCTGAATATCTACGGGACCTGGTTGACCTGGACACGTTGGGGTTCAGGTGATAGGCTGACCCTTGATTATTCACTGCAGAGGAAACCAGGAGAGGAGAGGAGACAAGGAGACAAGGAGGCTATGAAGTGTTTGTCTCGTCTCAGGGTAACGGAGTGGTGGCGACGACGTCGCCATCTGATGATGTCACAGATGAGTTCACAGGAGGGACGTACGTTCGGTTTGGAGTTCCTAAAGACAAGATCCGGAGAAGCTGGCCTGGACTACGAGGTAACAACCACATCTATACCTGTCTGTCTGTCTGTCTGTCTGTCTGTCTGTCTGTCTGTCTGTCTGTCTGTCTGTCTGTCTGTCTGTCTTGTATTGACGCTTTGCCTGTTTGATGGTTCGTCGCAGGGCATAGCAGGATTTCTTGTAAGCTTCTGGGTTACAGTCCCGCTCCTTGAAAGCGGGCAACTCTAACCTTTAACTCAGTGCGGATGTTGCCTGTAATCCATGGCTTCTGGTTGGGGTATGTACGTACGGTCACTGTGGGGACGACGTCATCGATGCACTGATGAAGCCAATGACTGATGTGATGTAATCCTCAATGTCATCGGAAGAATCCCGGAACATTTTCCAGTCTGCGATAGCAAAACAGTCCTGTAGTTTAGCATCTGCTTCATCTGACCATTTTTATATAGGCCGAGTCACTGGTGCTTCCTGCCTTAATTTTAGCTTGTCAGCAGGAATCAGGAGGATAATTATGTTCAGATTTACCAAATGGAGGGTGAGGGAGAGATTTGTATGCGTCTCTGTGTGTGGAGTAAAGGTGGTCCAGAGTGTTTTTCCCCTCTGGTTGCACATTTAACATGTTGATAGAGATTTGGTAAAACTGATTTAAGTTTCCCTGCATTAAAGTCTCCGGCCACTAGGAGCGCCGCCTCTGGGTGAGTGGTTTCCTGTTTGCCTATTTCCTGATACAGCTGACTGAGTGCGGTCTTAGTGCATCTGTCTGTGGTGGTACATAAACAGCCCTCAGCCTCTGACTTGGTCCTGTCTTGCCAACAGCAACTCAGATGTGACCTCTTTTATGCACGAATGATTTGCTGATTGAACAATTGTGCAAAGAAGTTTTGCACACGTGCAGAAGAGGTTCATGGGAGTTTAAAAAAATGTTTGTATCAGCTGTGATCAAATGTTTTAATTTGGTTTGACATCATTTTGCTCAACTGAGTTTTGCATCTTTTGTAGAGAGTTGTGTGTTTACTGTTTTTGGGGGAAAAAAATGTGCTTAGCATTTTCATTGTGTGTGAAAACAAAGAGACATGACTTAGAATTTATCACCAAGTAATACTGCTCATTAGGTTGTGATGGAGATCAGTTCCACCCCAGTTTCATTCAAAGTGTCTTAGCGATCTAGAGAAACTGTAATGTCGAATGAGTAGTGTGCTTGTAAACACAATGATTCTACCCAATGTTTGTACACTACGGATACCAACAGCATTCCTCTTCCCTCGTTCCCCCTCTCTTCTCTTCTCACCCCCTCCCTTTTCCCTTCTCCCCCTCCCTCTCCTCCCCTCTCCGTCATCCCCCTCCACTCCCTTCTCCCCCTCCCTCTCCTCCCCTCTCCCTCATCCCCCTCCACTCCCTTCTCCACCCTCCCTCCCTCCTCCCCTCTCCCTTCTCCCTCATCCCCCTCCACTCCCTTCTCCCCATCCCCCTCCCTCTCCTCCCTCTCCCCTCCCTCATCCCCCCCCTCCCTTCTCCCCATCCCCTCCCCCCTCCCTCTCCGTCATCCTCCCCTCCCTTCTCCCCCTCACCCCTCTCCTCCTCCTCTCCCTCATCCCCCTCCCTCCCTTCTCCACCCTCCCTCCCCCTCCCCTCCCCCTCCCTCATCCCCTCCCTCCCTTCTCCCCTCCCCTCCCCTCCCTTCTCCCTCATCCCCTCCCCCCTTCTCCCCATCCCCCTCCCTCTCCTCCCCTCCCCTCCCCCTTCTCCACCCCTCCTCCCTCCTCCTCCCCTCCCACTCCCACCCCCCCTCCCCCCTCCCTCCTCCTCTTCTTCTCCCCCATTCAGATATGTTTCTTCACAGGTACATCGTTGCCAGAGTGATCTGGGCCCACATGTTGTCTATAGCAGTGACCTATAGCATCACTCTGTGTCTGTTTCCTGGTCTGGAATCAGAGATACGCAACCCAACCCTGGGGGAGTGGCTACCTATACTCATCATGGCCACATTCAACATGGCCGACTTCGTAGGCAAGGTCAGTTTACTT
>NW_026283989.1:0-12430 GCF_023373465.1 Oncorhynchus keta
GCACCTTATTCATCAAGCTTCTCAATACTGCCCCCTGTCACCGAGATGTTTTTTAAGGCAACAATGTCAATCAGCAGACAGGACATATTGATAAAACAACTAATTTGCCATATTATATATTATAATATTTATCATAGCCTATTATGTTTGTTATAACAGTGAACCGTTCAAATAACTGGTCCAAACTGATTTATTAGAAAACATAATGGCCCTTTATATGCCCACGCATGTACATAGGATTCTGTATACAGCCTTTTAACATATTAAAACAAAAGAGATACATTTCCTAGAATCTGTCCTTGCTGCAATGCTTGCAGATGTGCATAATATGCCCCGAGTAAGCCTAATCAAACGTATTTAATCATTCCAAATAACAAAAAAACTTAGCTACGGGTTGCTGTAACATTTAAACTTGAATGTATTATTATTATTATTTTTTTGTACTGCATGTTTCACCGGTGCAGTTGAATGCAGCATCGCAGTATGGTGCCATCACCACGGAGCACAGCTAACGGTAGCTACTAACAGTTAATGTTTCACGGTGCAGTTGAATGCAGCATCGCAGTATGGTGCCATCACCACGGAGCACAGCACCTGTAGCTACTAACAGTTAATGTTTCACGGTGCAGTTGAATGCAGCATCGCAGTATGGTGCCATCACCACGGAGCACAGCTAACGGTAGCTACTAACAGTTAATGTTTCACCGGTGCAGTTGAATGCAGCATCGCAGTATGGTGCCATCACCACGGAGCACAGCTAACGGTAGCTACTAACAGTTAATGTTTCACCGGTGCAGTTGAATGCAGCATCGCAGTATGGTGCCATCACCACGGAGCACAGCTAACGGTAGCTACTAACAGTTAATGTTTCACCGGTGCAGTTGAATGCAGCATCGCAGTATGGTGCCATCACCACGGAGCACAGCTAACGGTAGCTACTAACAGTTAATGTTTCACTGGTGCAGTTGAATGCAGCATCGCAGTATGGTGCCATCACCACGGAGCACAGCTAACGGTAGCTACTAACAGTTAATGTTTCACGGTGCAGTTGAATGCAGCATCGCAGTATGGTGCCATCACCACGGAGCACAGCTAACGGTAGCTACTAACAGTTAATGTTTCACCGGTGCAGTTGAATGCAGCATCGCAGTATGGTGCCATCACCACGGAGCACAGCTAACGGTAGCTACTAACAGTTAATGTTTCACGGTGCAGTTGAATGCAGCATCGCAGTATGGTGCCATCACCACGGAGCACAGCTAACGGTAGCTACTAACAGTTAATGTTTCACCGGTGCAGTTGAATGCAGCATCGCAGTATGGTGCCATCACCACGGAGCACACAGCTAACGGTAGCTACTAACAGTTAATGTTTCACCGGTGCAGTTGAATGCAGCATCGCAGTATGGTGCCATCACCACGGAGCACAGCTAACGGTAGCTACTAACAGTTAATGTTTCACCGGTGCAGTTGAATGCAGCATCGCAGTATGGTGCCATCACCACGGAGCACAGCTAACGGTAGCTACTAACAGTTAATGTTTCACCGGTGCAGTTGAATGCAGCATCGCAGTATGGTGCCATCACCACGGAGCACAGCTAACGGTAGCTACTAACAGTTAATGTTTCACCGGTGCAGTTGAATGCAGCATCGCAGTATGGTGCCATCACCACGGAGCACAGCTAACGGTAGCTACTAACAGTTAATGTTTCACCGGTGCAGTTGAATGCAGCATCGCAGTATGGTGCCATCACCACGGAGCACAGCTAACGGTAGCTACTAACAGTTAATGTTTCACCGGTGCAGTTGAATGCAGCATCGCAGTATGGTGCCATCACCACGGAGCACAGCTAACGGTAGCTACTAACAGTTAATGTTTCACCGGTGCAGTTGAATGCAGCATCGCAGTATGGTGTATGGTGCCATCACCACAGTTGAGCACAGCTAACGGTAGCTACTAACAGTTAATGTTTCACCGGTGCAGTTGAATGCAGCATCGCAGTATGGTGCCATCACCACGGAGCACAGCTAACGGTAGCTACTAACAGTTAATGTTTCACCGGTGCAGTTGAATGCAGCATCGCAGTATGGTGCCATCACCACGGAGCACAGCTAACGGTAGCTACTAACAGTTAATGTTTCACGGTGCAGTTGTTAATGCAGCAGTTGAATGCAGCATCGCAGTATGGTGCCATCACCACGGAGCACAGCTAACGGTAGCTACTAACAGTTAATGTTTCACCGGTGCAGTTGAATGCAGCATCGCAGTATGGTGCCATCACCACGGAGCACAGCTAACGGTAGCTACTAACAGTTAATGTTTCACCGGTGCAGTTGAATGCAGCATCGCAGTATGGTGCCATCACCACGGAGCACAGCTAACGGTAGCTACTAACAGTTAATGTTTCACCGGTGCAGTTGAATGCAGCATCGCAGTATGGTGCCATCACCACGGAGCACAGCTAACGGTAGCTACTAACAGTTAATGTTTCACCGGTGCAGTTGAATGCAGCATCGCAGTATGGTGCCATCACCACGGAGCACAGCTAACGGTAGCTACTAACAGTTAATGTTTCACCGGTGCAGTTGAATGCAGCATCGCAGTATGGTGCCATCACCACGGAGCACAGCTAACGGTAGCTACTAACAGTTAATGTTTCACCGGTGCAGTTGAATGCAGCATCGCAGTATGGTGCCATCACCACGGAGCACAGCTAACGGTAGCTACTAACAGTTAATGTTTCACCGGTGCAGTTGAATGCAGCATCGCAGTATGGTGCCATCACCACGGAGCACAGCTAACGGTAGCTACTAACAGTTAATGTTTCACCGGTGCAGTTGAATGCAGCATCGCAGTATGGTGCCATCACCACGGAGCACAGCTATGCACATGCTTGATATGGTGCCATAGCTACTAACAGTTAATGTTTCACCGGTGCAGTTGAATGCAGCATCGCAGTATGGTGCCATCACCACGGAGCACAGCTAACGGTAGCTACTAACAGTTAATGTTTCACCGGTGCAGTTGAATGCAGCATCGCAGTATGGTGCCATCACCACGGAGCACAGCTAACGGTAGCTACTAACAGTTAATGTTTCACCGGTGCAGTTGAATGCAGCATCGCAGTATGGTGCCATCACCACGGAGCACAGCTAACGGTAGCTACTAACAGTTAATGTTTCACCGGTGCAGTTGAATGCAGCATCGCAGTATGGTGCCATCACCACGGAGCACAGCTAACGGTAGCTACTAACAGTTAATGTTTCACCGGTGCAGTTGAATGCAGCATTGCAGTATGGTGCCATCACCACGGAGCACAGCTAACGGTAGCTACAGCAAGGCCGAGGACCGTCCACTGTCCCCTCTTCTGCAACGGAATTAGTAGCTAGCTGGAAGTGAACGTTATTTATACTAAACAAAAATATAAACGTAAAATGCAACAGTTTCAGTCAATTGATATAAATGAATTAGGTCCTAATCTATGAATTTCACATGACTGGGAATACAGATATGCATCTATTGGTCACAGATACCTTTTTAAAAAAGCCTAACAATGGACCTCATGATCTCGTTACAGTATTTTTGTGCATTTAAATTGCCATCGATAAAATGCAATTGTGTCAGTTGTCCGTAGCTTATGCCTGCCCATAACACCATACCATAATACCATAATAACACCATACCATAATAACATAATAACACCATACCATAATAACATAATAACACCATACCATAATAACACCATACCATAATAACACCATACCATAATAACATAATAACACCATACCATAATAACACGATACCATAATAACACCATACCATAATACCATAATAACACCATACCATA
Organism: Oncorhynchus keta; assembly: GCF_023373465.1. Classification (NCBI taxonomy): domain Eukaryota; kingdom Metazoa; phylum Chordata; class Actinopteri; order Salmoniformes; family Salmonidae; genus Oncorhynchus; species Oncorhynchus keta. The sequence goes on from NW_026283989.1 coordinate 3,848, forward strand.
ATAACACCATAATAACACCATACCATAATAACACCATACCATAATAACACCATACCATAATAACATAATAACACCATACCATAATAACATACCATAATAACACCATACCATAATAATAATAATAATAATAACACCATACCATAACCCCACCGCCACCATAGGGCATTCTGTTCACAACGTTGACATCAACAAACCACTCACCCACCTGCCGCCAAAGATGTGGTTTGAGGTTGCGAGGCCAAATTCTCTAAAACAACATTGAAGGTGGCTTATCATAGAGAAATGAACATTCAATTCTCTGGTAACAGCTCTGGTGGACATTCCTGCCGTCAACATGACAATTGCACGCTCCCTCAAAACTTGAAACATCTGTGACATTGTGTTGATGTGGCAAAACTGCTAATTTTAGAGTGGCCCAGCACAAGGTGCACCTGTGTAATGATCATGCTGTTAAATCAGATTCTTGAAATGCCACACCTGTCAGGTTGATGGATTATCTTGGCAAAAGAGGGAATGCTCACTAACAAGGATGTAAACAAATTTGAGAGAAATAAGCTTTTTCTTTTGTGCGTATGGAAAATCTCACCGGCCTCTTATTATAGTCTCATGGAACACGGCACTAACACTTTACGTTACAGTCTCATGGAACACGGCACTAACACTTTACATTATAGTCTCATGAAACACGGCACTAACACTTTACATTATAGTCTCATGGAACACGGCACTAACACTTTACATTATAGTCTCATGGAACACGGCACTAACACTTTACATTATAGTCTCATGGAACACGGCACTAACACTTTACATTATAGTCTCATGGAACACGGCACTAACACTTTACATTATAGTCTCATGAAACACGGCACTAACACTTTACATTATAGTCTCATGGAACACGGCACTGACACTTTACATTATAGTCTCATGGAACACGGCACTGACACTTTACATTATAGTCTCATGGAACACGGCACTAACACTTTACATTATAGTCTCATGGAACACGGCACTAACACTTTACATTATAGTCTCATGGAACACGGCACTGACACTTTACATTATAGTCTCATGGAACACGGCACTAACACTTTACATTATAGTCTCATGGAACACGGCACTAACACTTTACGTTATAGTCTCATGGAACACGGCACTAACACTTTACATTATAGTCTCATGGAACACGGCACTAACACTTTACGTTATAGTCTCATGGAACACGGCACTAACACTTTACATTATAGTCTCATGGAACACGGCACTAACACTTTACGTTACAGTCTCATGGAACACGGCACTAACACTTTACGTTATAGTGTCATGGAACACGGCACTAACACTTTACATTATAGTCTCATGGAACACGGCACTAACACTTTACGTTATAGTCTCATGGAACACGGCACTAACACTTTACATTATAGTCTCATGGAACACGGCACTGACACTTTACGTTATAGTCTCATGGAACACGGCACTAACACTTTACATTATAGTCTCATGGAACACGGCACTAACACTTTACATTATAGTCTCATGGAACACGGCACTGACACTTTACGTTATAGTCTCATGGAACACGGCACTAACACTTTACATTATAGTCTCATGGAACACGGCACTAACACTTTACATTATAGTCTCATGGAACACGGCACTAACACTTTACGTTATAGTCTCATGGAACACGGCACTAACACTTTACATTATAGTCTCATGGAACACGGCACTAACACTTTACGTTATAGTCTCATGGAACACGGCACTAACACTTTACATTATAGTCTCATGGAACACGGCACTAACACTTTACATTATAGTCTCATGGAACACGGCACTAACACTTTACATTATAGTCTCATGGAACACGGCACTGACACTTTACATTATAGTCTCATGGAACACGGCACTAACACTTTACGTTATAGTCTCATGGAACACGGCACTAACACTTTACATTATAGTCTCATGGAACACGGCACTAACACTTTACATTATAGACTCATGGAACACGGCACTAACACTTTACGTTATAGTCTCATGGAACACGGCACTAACACTTTACATTATAGTCTCATGGAACACGACACTAACACTTTACATTATAGTCTCATGGAACACGGCACTAACACTTTACATTATAGTCTCATGGAACACGGCACTAACACTTTACATTACAGTCTCATGGAACACGGCACTAACACTTTACGTTATAGTCTCATGGAACACGGCACTGACACTTTACGTTATAGTCTCATGGAACACGGCACTAACACTTTACATTATAGTCTCATGGAACACGGCACTAACACTTTACATTATAGTCTCATGGAACACGGCACCTAACACTTTACATTATAGTCTCATGGAACACGGCACTGACACTTTACGTTATAGTCTCATGGAACACGGCACTAACACTTTACATTATAGTCTCATGGAACACGGCACTAACACTTTACATTATAGTCTCATGGAACACGGCACTAACACTTTACGTTATAGTCTCATGGAACACGGCACTAACACTTTACATTATAGTCTCATGGAACACGGCACTAACACTTTACATTATAGTCTCATGGAACACGGCACTAACACTTTACATTATAGTCTCATGGAACACGGCACTAACACTTTACGTTATAGTCTCATGGAACACGGCACTAACACTTTACATTATAGTCTCATGGAACACGGCACTAACACTTTACGTTATAGTCTCATGGAACACAGCACTAACACTTTACATTATAGTCTCATGGAACACGGCACTAACACTTTACATTATAGTCTCATGGAACACGGCACTAACACTTTACATTATAGTCTCATGGAACACGGCACTGACACTTTACATTATAGTCTCATGGAACACGGCACTAACACTTTACGTTATAGTCTCATGGAACACGGCACTAACACTTTACATTATAGTCTCATGGACACGGCACTAACACTTTACATTATAGACTCATGGAACACGGCACTAACACTTTACGTTATAGTCTCATGGAACATTATACGGCACTAACACTTTACATTATAGTCTCATGGAACACGACACTAACACTTTACATTATAGTCTCATGGAACGTTATACGGCACTAACACTTTACATTATAGTCTCATGGAACACGGCACTAACACTTTACATTACAGTCTCATGGAACACGGCACTAACACTTTACGTTATAGTGTCATGGAACACGGCACTAACACTTTACATTATAGTCTCATGGAACACGGCACTGACACTTTACGTTATAGTCTCATGGAACACGGCACTAACACTTTACATTATAGTCTCATGGAACACGGCACTAACACTTTACATTATAGTCTCATGGAACACGGCACTAACACTTTACGTTATAGTCTCATGGAACACGGCACTAACACTTTACATTATAGTCTCATGGAACACGGCACTAACACTTTACATTATAGTCTCATGGAACACGGCACTAACACTTTACGTTATAGTCTCATGGAACACGGCACTGACACTTTACATTATAGTCTCATGGAACACGGCACTAACACTTTACGTTATAGTCTCATGGAACACGGCACTAACACTTTACATTATAGTCTCATGGAACACGGCACTAACACTTTACATTATAGACTCATGGAACACGGCACTAACACTTTACGTTATAGTCTCATGGAACACGGCACTTAACACTTTACATTATAGTCTCATGGAACACGACACTAACACTTTACATTATAGTCTCATGGAACACGGCACTAACACTTTACATTATAGTCTCATGGAACACAGCACTAACACTTTACATTACAGTCTCATGGAACACGGCACTAACACTTTACGTTATAGTCTCATGGAACACGGCACTGACACTTTACGTTATAGTCTCATGGAACACGGCACTAACACTTTACATTATAGTCTCATGGAACACGGCACTAACACTTTACATTATAGTCTCATGGAACACGGCACTAACACTTTACATTATAGTCTCATGGAACCACGGCACTGACACTTTACGTTATAGTCTCATGGAACAGTCTCGAGCACTAACACTTTACATTATAGTCTCATGGAACACGGCACTAACACTTTACATTATAGTCTCATGGAACACGGCACTAACACTTTACGTTATAGTCTCATGGAACACGGCACTAACACTTTACATTATAGTCTCATGGAACACGGCACTAACACTTTACATTATAGTCTCATGGAACACGGCACTAACACTTTACATTATAGTCTCATGGAACACGGCACTAACACTTTACGTTATAGTCTCATGGAACACGGCACTAACACTTTACATTATAGTCTCATGGAACACGGCACTAACACTTTACGTTATAGTCTCATGGAACACGGCACTAACACTTTACATTATAGTCTCATGGAACACGGCACTAACACTTTACATTATAGTCTCATGGAACACGGCACTAACACTTTACATTATAGTCTCATGGAACACGGCACTGACACTTTACATTATAGTCTCATGGAACACGGCACTAACACTTTACGTTATAGTCTCATGGAACACGGCACTAACACTTTACATTATAGTCTCATGGAACACGGCACTAACACTTTACATTATAGACTCATGGAACCACGGCACTAACACTTTACGTTATAGTCTCATGGAACACGGCACTAACACTTTACATTATAGTCTCATGGAACCACACGACACTAACACTTTACATTATAGTCTCATGGAACACGGCACTAACACTTATAGTCTCATATAGTCTCATGGAACACGGCACTAACACTTTACGTTATAGTGTTTAACACTTTACAGTCTCATGGAACACGGCACTGACACTTTACGTTATAGTCTCATGGAACACGGCACTAACACTTTACATTATAGTCTCATGGAACACGGCACTAACACTTTACATTACAGTCTAGCACTAACACTTTCTCATGGAACACGGCACTAACACTTTACATTATAGTCTCATGGAACACGGCACTAACACTTTTTTTTACGTTATAGTCTCATGGAACACGGCACTAACACTTTACATTATAGTCTCATGGAACACGGCACTGACACTTTGCGTTATAGTCTCATGGAACACGGCACTAACACTTTACATTATAGTCTCATGGAACCACGGCACTAACACTTTACATTATAGTCTCATGGAACACGGCACTAACACTTTTACATTATAGTCTCATGGAACACGACACTAACACTTTACATTATAGTCTCATGGAACACGGCACTAACACTTTACATTATAGTCTCATGGAACACGGCACTAACACTTTACATTACAGTCTCATGGAACACGGCACTAACACTACGTTATAGTCTCATGGAAACACACTAACACTTTACGTTTATAGTCTCATGGAACACGGCACTAACACTTTACATTATAGTCTCATGGAACCACGGCACTAACACTTTACATTATAGTCTCATGGAACACGGCACTAACACTTTACATTATAGTCTCATGGAACACGGCACTGACACTTTACGTTATAGTCTCATGGAACACGGCACTAACACTTTACATTATAGTCTCATGGAACACACGGCACTAACACTTTACATTATAGTCTCATGGAACACGGCACTAACACTTTACGTTATAGTCTCATGGGAACACGGCATAACACTTTACATTATAGACTCATGGAACACGGCACTAACACTTTACGTTATAGTCTCATGGAACACGGCACTAACACTTTACATTATAGTCTCATGGAACTGACACTAACACTTTACATTATAGTCTCATGGAACACGGCACTAACACTTTACATTATAGTCTCATGGAACACGGCACTAACACTTTACATTACAGTCTTTACATTATAGACTCATGGAACACGGCACTAACACTTTACGTTATAGTCTCATGGAACACGGCACTAACACTTTACATTATAGTCTCATGGAACACGGCACTAACACTTTACATTATAGTCTCATGGAACACGGCACTAACACTTTACATTATAGTCTCATGGAACACGGCACTAACACTTTACATTATAGTCTCATGGAACACGGCACTAACACTTTACGTTATAGTCTCATGGAACCTGGCACTAACACTTTACATTATAGTCTCATGGAAACGGCACTGACACTTTACGTTATAGTCTCATAGTCTCATAGGAACACGGCACTAACACTTTACATTATAGTCTCATGGAACACGGCACTAACACTTTACATTATAGTCTCATGGAACACAGCACTAACACTTTACATTATAGTCTCATGGAACACGGCACTAACACTTTACATTATAGTCTCATGGAACTTTACGTTATAGTCTCATGGCACTAACACTTTACGTTATAGTCTCATGGAACACGGCACTAACACTTTACATTATAGTCTCATGTGGAACACGGCACTAACACTTTACGTTATAGTCTCACTGGTCTCATGGAACCACGGCACTAACACTTTACGTTATAGTCTCATGGAACACGGCACTAACACTTTACATTATAGTCTCATGGAACACGGCACTAACACTTTACATTATAGACTCATGGAACACGGCGGCTGTTATAGTCTCATAACACTTTACGATTATAGTCTCATGGACCACGGCACTAACACTTTACATTATAGACTCATGGAACACGACATAACACTTTACGTTATAGTCTCATGGACCACGGCACTAACACTTTGCATTATAGTCTCATGGAACACGACACTAACACTTTACATTACAGTCTCATGGGGCACTAACACTTTGCAGTCTCATGGGCACTAAACACAGATCTTCGTTATAGTGTCATGGGAACACGGCACTAACACTTTACATTATAGTCTCATGGAACACGGCACTGACACTTCGTTATAGTCTCATGGAACACGGCACTAACACTTTACATTATAGTCTCATGGAACTTTACGGCACCTAACACTTTACTTTAGTTATAGTCTCATGGAACACGGCACTAACACTTTACATTTTATAGTCTCATGGAAACGGCACTAACACTTTACATTATAGTCTCATGGAACCACACGGCACTAACACTTTACATTATAGTCTCATGGAACCATGACACTAACACTTTACATTATAGTCTCATGGAACACAGGCTACTTTACGTTATACTGACACTTTACATTATAGTCTCATGGAACACGGCACTAACACTTTACATTATGTTATAGTCTCATGGAACGGCATAACACTTTACATTATAGTCAGCACTAACTTACTTTACATTATAGACTCATGGAACACGGCACTAACACTTTACATTATAGTCTCATGGGTTTTGACACTAACACTTTACATTATAGTCTCATGGAACACGACACTAACACTTTACATTATAGTCTCATGGAACACGGCACTAACACTTTACATTACAGTCTCATGGAACACAGCACTAACACTTTACGTTATAGTCTCATGGAACACGGCACTGACACTTTACGTTATAGTCTCATGGAACACAGCACTAACACTTTACATTATAGTCTCATGGAACACGGCACTAACACTTTACATTATAGTCTCATGGAACGGCACTAACACTTTACATTATAGTCTCATGGAACATGGCCACTGACACTTTACGATTATAGTCTCATGGAACGGCACTAACACTTTACATTATAGTCTCATGGAACCACGGCACTAACACTTTACATTATAGTCTCATGGAACACGGCACTAACACTTTTACGTTATAGTCTCATGGAACACGGCACTAACACTTTACATTATAGTCTCATGGAACACGGCACTAACACTTTACGTTATAGTCTCATGGAACAAGCACTAACACTTTACATTATAGTCTCATGGAACACGGCACTAACACATTTACATTATAGTCTCATGGAACACGGCACTAACTACATTATAGTCTCATGGAACACGGCACTGACACTTTACATTATAGTCTCATGGAACCACGGCACTAACACTTTCGTTATAGTCTCATGGAACACGGCACTAACACTTTACATTATAGTCTCATGGAACACGGCACTAACACTTTGCATTATAGACTCATGGAACACGGCACTAACACTTTCACGTTATAGTCTCATGGAACAAAGGCACTAACACTTTACATTATAGTCTCATGGAACCACGACACTAACACTTTACATTATAGTCTCATGGAACACGGCACTAACACTTTACATTATATAGTCTCATGGAACACGGCACTAAGCACTTTACATTACAGTCTCATGGAACACTGGCACTAACACTTTCGTTATAGTGTCATGGAACCTGGCTTTTAACACTTTACATTATAGTCTCATGGAACACGGCACTGACACTTTACGTTATAGTCTCATGGAACACGGCACTAACACTTTACATTATAGTCTCTGGAACACGGCACTAACACTTTACATTATAGTCTCATGGAACCATGACACTGACACTTTACATTATAGTCTCATGGAACACGACACTAACACTTTACATTATAGTCTCATGGAACACGGCACTAACACTTTACGTTATAGTCTCATGGAACACGGCACTAACACTTTACATTATAGTCTCATGGAACACGGCACTAACACTTTACGT
>NW_026283990.1:0-7500 GCF_023373465.1 Oncorhynchus keta
GCCTTAGAGCTGTTTAACTACTTCCGGTTGGGTGGCGGTCGCATCCGCGCCCGTCGCAGGTAGTATAACATTTTTCATTACATTTTTATAGTACGGTTTGCCCAATATCAGCATAATTTCTTCTTAATAGCTACATAGCCGTCTTTTGTATCAAAGATAATTGCGTAATTTATCGTATTTTAAGTCGCCCTAACGTAGTCTACACTGCTATCTGCCCAGCAGCTAGCCAGCTGCAAACGCCCACCGTTTACCGAATAGCAGAATTGTAGAACTATTACATCAACTGAACGACGGTGTGATGGTGTTAGCTGGCACATGAGTTGTCTTTGCTGTCAATATCCAAGATAATTGTGTAGTTTAGAGTGTAGTCTTAGAGCGATTATCTTACTTATGAGAGTTAGCTAGCCAGCTATTTGTAGTCCATAACGTAGGAGACACTGCTAGCTAGCCAACAGCTAGCCAACGTCTACCGAATAGAACTTCCGCACTCAACAACCCGGGTCGCATTTCGCTTCGCTCCACAGGTAGTATCACATTTTCATTTCATTTCATTACAGCACAACGGTTTGATTTGTTTGATCGTAGCTAGCTACATAGCTAGCTACATAGCCGTCTTTGTATCAAAGATAATTGTGTAGTCTAGAGCGATTTTCTAGGTTAGCTAGCCAGCTATTGTCGTTCTTTAACGCAACGTAACGTAATCAACACTGCTAGCTAGCCAGCTAGCCCCGAATAGCAGCACAGTAGAAACTATTACACTCAACGGAACGACTTGATTAGTGTAGTGTCAACAACGCAGCCACTGCCAGCTAGCCTACAAAGTCAACAACGCAGCCACTGCCAGCTAGCCTACTTCAGCAGTACTGTATCATTTTAATCATTTTAGTTAATAAGATTCTTGCTACGTAAGCTTAACTTTCTGAACATTCGAGACGTGTAGTCCACTTGACATTCCAATCTCCTTGCATTAGCGTAGCCTCTTCTGTAGCCTGTCAACTATGTGCCTGTCTATCCCTGTTCTCTCCTCTCTGCACAGACCATACAAACGCTCCACACCGCGTGGCCGCGGCCACCCTAATCTGGTGGTCCCAGCGCGCACGACCCACGTGGAGTTCCAGGTCTCCGGTAGCCTCTGGAACTGCCGATCTGCGGCCAACAAGGCAGAGTTCATCTCAGCCTATGCCTCCCTCCAGTCCCTCGACTTCTTGGCACTGACGGAAACATGGATCACCACAGATAACACTGCTACTCCTACTGCTCTCTCTTCGTCCGCCCACGTGTTCTCGCACACCCCGAGAGCTTCTGGTCAGCGGGGTGGTGGCACCGGGATCCTCATCTCTCCCAAGTGGTCATTCTCTCTTCTCCCCTTACCCATCTGTCTATCGCCTCGTTTGAATTCCATGCTCTCCCCTCGGAGAGTTCATCAATGAGCTTGATGCCTTGATAAGCTCCTTTCCTGAGGACGGCTCACCTCTCACAGTTCTGGGCGACTTTAACCTCCCCATGTCTACCTTTGACTCATTCCTCTCTGCCTCCTTCTTTCCACTCCTCTCCTCTTTTGACCTCACCCTCTCACCTTCCCCCTACTCACAAGGCAGGCAATACGCTCGACCTCATCTTTACTAGATGCTGTTCTTCCACTAACCTCATTGCAACTCCCCTCCAAGTCTCCGACCACTACCTTGTATCCTTTTCCCTCTCGCTCCCATCCAACACTTCCTACACTGCCCCTACTCGGATGGTATCGCGCCGTCCCAACCTTCGCTCTCTCTCCCCCGCTACTCTCTCCTCTTCCATCCTATCATCTCTTCCCTCTGCTCAAACCTTCTCCAACCTATCTCCTGATTCTGCCTCCTCAACCCTCCTCTCCTCCCTTTCTGCATCCTTTGACTCTCTATGTCCCCTATCCTCCAGGCCGCCTCGGTCCTCCCCTCCCGCTCCGTGGCTCGACGACTCATTGCGAGCTCACAGAACAGGGCTCCGGGCAGCCGAGCGGAAATGGAGGAAAACTCGCCTCCCTGCGGACCTGGCATCCTTTCACTCCCTCCTCTCTACATTTTCCTCCTCTGTCTCTGCTGCTAAAGCCACTTTCTACCACTCTAAATTCCAAGCATCTGCCTCTAACCCTAGGAAGCTCTTTGCCACCTTCTCCTCCCTCCTGAATCCTCCTCCCCCACCCCCTCCTCCCTCTCTGCAGATGACTTCGTCAACCATTTTGAAAAGAAGGTCGACGACATCCGATCCTCGTTTGCTAAGTCAAACGACACCGCTGGTTCTGCTCACACTGCCCTACCCTATGCTCTGACCTCTTTCTCCCTCTCTCTCCAGATGAAATTTCGCGTCTTGTGACGGCCGGCCGCCCAACAACCTGCCCGCTTGACCCTATCCCCTCCTCTCTTCTCCAGACCATTTCCAGAGACCTTCTCCCTTACCTCACCTCGCTCATCAACTCATCCCTGACCGCTGGCTACGTCCCTTCCGTCTTCAAGAGAGTGAGAGTTGCACCCCTTCTGAAAAACCTACACTCGATCCCTCCGATGTCAACAACTACAGACCAGTATCCCTTCTTTCTTTTCTCTCCAAAACTCTTGAACGTGCCGTCCTTGGCCAGCTCTCCCGCTATCTCTCTCAGAATGACCTTCTTGATCCAAATCAGTCAGGTTTCAAGACTAGTCATTCAACTGAGACTGCTCTTCTCTGTATCACGGAGGCGCTCCGCAATGCTAAAGCTAACTCTCTCTCCTCTGCTTTCATCCTTCTAGACCTATCGGCTGCCTTCGATACTGTGAACCATCAGATCCTCCTCTCCACCCTCTCCGAGTTGGGCATCTCCGGCGCGGCCCACGCTTGGATTGCGTCCTACCTGACAGGTCGCTCCTACCAGGTGGCGTGGCGAGAATCTGTCTCCTCACCACGCGCTCTCACCACTGGTGTCCCCCAGGGCTCTGTTCTAGGCCCTCTCCTATTCTCGCTATACACCAAGTCACTTGGCTCTGTCATAACCTCACATGGTCCCTCCTATCATTGCTATGCAGACGACACACAATTAATCTTCTCCTTTCCCCCTTCTGATGACCAGGTGGCGAATCGCATCTCTGCATGTCTGGCAGACATATCAGTGTGGATGACGGATCACCACCTCAAGCTGAACCTCGGCAAGACGGAGCTCCTCTTCCTCCCGGGGAAGGACTGCCCGTTCCATGATCTCGCCATCACGGTTGACAACTCCATTGTGTCCTCCTCCCAGAGCGCTAAGAACCTTGGCGTGATCCTGGACAACACCCTGTCGTTCTCAACTAACATCAAGGCGGTGGCCCGTTCCTGTAGGTTCATGCTCTACAACATCCGCAGAGTACGACCCTGACTCACACAGGAAGCGGCGCAGGTCCTAATCCAGGCACTTGTCATCTCCCGTCTGGATTACTGCAACTCGCTGTTGGCTGGGCTCCCTGCCTGTGCCATTAAATCCCTACAACTCATCCAGAACGCCGCAGCCCGTCTGGTGTTCAACCTTCCCAAGTTCTCTCACGTCACCCCGCTCCTCCGCTCTCTCCACTGGCTCCCAGTTGAAGCTCGCATCCGCTACAAGACCATGGTGCTTGCCTACGGAGCTGTGAGGGGAACGGCACCTCAGTACCTCCAGGCTCTGATCAGGCCCTACACCCAAACAAGGGCACTGCGTTCATCCACCTCTGGCCTGCTCGCCTCCCTACCACTGAGGAAGTACAGTTCCCGCTCAGCCCAGTCAAAACTGTTCGCTGCTCTGGCCCCCAATGGTGGAACAAACTCCCTCACGACGCCAGGACAGCGGAGTCAATCACCACCTTCCGGAGACACCTGAAACCCCACCTCTTTAAGGAATACCTAGGATAGGATAAAGTAATCCTTCTCACCCCCCTTAAAAGATTTAGATGCACTATTGTAAAGTGGCTGTTCCACTGGATGTCATAAGGTAATGCACCAATTTGTAAGTCAGCTCTGGATGAAGATCTAACTAATGACTTAAATGTAAAAAGTAAATATTTATTATACAGGTATATTGACAGAAAACATAATAACAGATTTTATAGGGCCTTAGAGCTGTTTATTAACTAGGTATATTGACAGAAAACATAACAGATTGTATAGGGCCTTAGAGCTGTTTATTAACTAGGTATATTGACAGAAAACATAACAGATTGTATAGGGCCTTAGAGCTGTTTATTAACTAGGTATATTGACAGAAATCATAACAGATTTTATAGGGCCTTAGAGCTGTTTATTAACTAGGTATATTGACAGAAAAACATAACAGATTTTATAGGGCCTTAGAGCTGTTTATTATACTAGGTATATTGACAGAAAACATAACAGATTGTATAGGGCCTTAGAGCTGTTTATTAACTAGGTATATTGACAGAAAACATAACAGATTGTATAGGGCCTTAGAGCTGTTTATTAACTAGGTATATTGACAGAAATCATAACAGATTGTATAGGGCCTTAGAGCTGTTTATTAACAGGTATATTGACAGAAAACATAACAGAGCGTTTGTATAGGGCCTTAGAGCTGTTTATTATACAGGTATATTGACAGAAAACATAACAGATTTTATAGGGCCTTAGAGCTGTTTATTAACTAGGTATATTGACAGAAAACATAATAACAGATTTTATAGGGTGAGTTGACAACATAGTGCCCCTACTTCCTCTAGTACACTAAGGACCAGGGAAGAGTTGATAACATAGTGCCCTACTTCCTCTAGTACTAAGGACCAGGGAAGAGTTGACAACATAGTGTCCTACTTCCTCTAGTACACTAAGGACCAGGGAAGAGTTGACAACATAGTGCCCTACTTCCTCTAGTACACTAAGGACCAGGAAGAGTTGACAACATAGTGTCCTACTTCCTCTCTAAGGACCAGGAAGAGTTGACAACATAGTGCCCTACTTCCTCTAGTACACTAAGGACCAGGGAAGAGTTGACAACATAGTGCCCTACTTCCTCTAGTACACTAAGGACCAGGGAAGAGTTGACAACATAGTGCCCTACTTCCTCTAGTACACTAAGGACCAGGGAAGAGTTGACAACATAGTGCCCTACTTCCTCTAGGTCACTAAGGACCAGGGAAGAGTTGACAACATAGTGCCCTACTTCCTCTAGGTCACTAAGGACCAGGGAAGAGTTGACAACATAGTGCCCTACTTCCTCTAGTACACTAAGGACCAGGGGAAGAGTTGACAACATAGTGCCCTACTTCCTCTAGTACACTAGGACCAGGGGGGGAAGGTTGACAACTGAGTAGTGACTTCCTCATTAAACCAAATTAAATAAAGACTAAGGAAGGGAAGACCTGAGTTGACAACATAGTGCCCTACTTCCTCTAGTACACTAAGGACCAGGAAGAGTTGACAACATAGTGCCCTACTTCCTCTAGGTCACTAAGGACCAGGGAAGAGTTGCAGGACGGAGAAAACAGGCCTATTGGAAAGCCAGATAAATAATGAGTAGATCGCATGCTAGAAAAGGTTGGAGCCCCTGGAATGGGGTAACCCTTGACAACAACATCAACCATTAAACCAAATTAAATAAAGACAGAAAACCGTTGTCAAAAGAGAGAAGACCTGTACAGTGGGTTGGGACACACACAATATAGTACACCCATTTGTAGTTAACGCACACGTCAATCAACCTGTCAACCAATCATACGTGCCAGTGGCCCTATGGACCTGTTGTCAGAGTGTTCAGAAGTTGAGTGTCTCTGTTGTCATCTTCCACCAGTCCATCAGCTCCTCCTTTTCCTCTTCCTTCCTCTCTACTGAACAAGGACTCAGCTCAAAGTCCACCTGGAGACATACACAGGTTAACGGTTAGACAAACAGTTGTCACACTAATGCCTCTCCACCTGTAGATAATGCATGTTAACTAGTACTGAACATACTGTTGTCATGGTAACTACTACTGAACATACTGTTGTCATGGTAACTAGTACTGAACATACTGTTGTCAAGGTAACTACTACTGAACATACTGTTGTCATGTTAACTAGTACTGAACATACTGTTGTCATGTTAACTAGTACTGAACATACTGTTGTCATGTTAACTAGTACTGAACATACTGTTGTCATGGTAACTAGTACTGAACATACTGTTGTCATGGTAACTACTACTGGACATACTGTTGTCATGGTAAATACTACAGAAAATACTGTTGTCATGGTAACTAGTACTGAACATACTGTTGTCATGGTAACTAGTACTGAACATTCTGTTGTCAAGGTAACTACTACTGAACATACTGTTGTCATGTTAACTAGTACTGAACATACTGTTGTCAAGGTAACTACTACTGAACATACTGTTGTCATGTTAACTAGTACTGAACATACTGTTGTCAAGGTAACTACTACTGAACATACTGTTGTCATGTTAACTAGTACTGAACATACTGTTGTCATGGTAACTACTACTGAACATACTGTTGTCATGTTAACTAGTACTGAACATACTGTTGTCATGTTAACTACTACTGGACATACTGTTGTCATGTTAACTAGTACTGAACATACTGTTGTCATGTTAACTACTACTGAACATACTGTTGTCATGTTAACTAGTACTGAACATACTGTTGTCATGTTACTGAACATACTGTTGTCATGGTAACTACTACTGAACATACTGTTGTCATGTTAACTAGTACTGAACATACTGTTGTCATGTTAACTAGTACTGAACATACTGTTGTCATGTTAACTAGTACTGAACATACTGTTGTCATGGTAACTACTACTGGACATACTGTTGTCATGGTAAATACTACTGAACATACTGTTGTCATGGTAACTACTACTGAACATACTGTTGTCATGGTAACTATTACTGAACATACTGTTGTCATGTTAACTAGTACTGAACATACTGTTGTCATGGTAACTAGTACTGAACATACTGTTGTCATGGTAACTAGTACTGAACATACTGTTGTCATGTTAACTAGTACTGAACATACTGTTGTCATGGTAAATACTACTGGACATACTGTTGTCATGGTAAATACTACTGAACATACTGTTGTCATGGTAAATACTACTGGACATACTGTTGTCATGGTAAATACTACTGAACATACTGTTGTCATGTTAACTACTACTGGACATACTGTTGTCATGGTAACTACTACTGAACATACTGTTGTCATGGTAACTACTACTGAACATACTGTTGTCATGTTAACTACTACTGGACATACTGTTGTCATGGTAAATACTACTGAACATACTGTTGTCATGTTAACTACTACTGGACATACTGTTGTCATGGTAAATACTACTGAACATACTGTTGTCATGTTAACTACTACTGAACATACTGTTGTCATGGTAACTACTACTGAACATACTGTTGTCATGTTAACTACCACTGAACATAGCTGTTGTCATGTTAACTACTACTGGACATACTGTTGTCATGGTAACTACTACTGAACATACTGTTGTCATGTTAACTAGTACTGGA
>NW_026283991.1:0-10185 GCF_023373465.1 Oncorhynchus keta
AGATCTACTGTCTCTATTATATTATGAAAGACCAGCTAGATCTACTGTCTCTATTATATTATGAAAGACCAGCTAGATCTACTGTCGCTATTATATTATGAAAGACCAGCTAGATCTACTGTCTCTATTATATTTTGACAGACCAGGTAGATCTACTGTCTCTATTATATTATGACAGACCAGCTAGATCTACTGTCTCTGTTATATTTTGACAGACCAGCTTGATCTACTGTCTCTATTATATTATGACAGACCAGCTAGATCTACTGTCTATATTGTATGACAGACCAGCTAGATCTACTGTCTCTATTATATTATGACAGACCAGCTAGATCTACTGTCCCTATTATATTATGACAGACCAGCTAGATCTACTGTATCTATTATATTATGACAGACCAGCTAGATCTACTGTCTCTATTGTAAGACATACCAGCTAGATCTACTGTCTCTATTATATTATGAAAGACCAGCTAGATCTACTGTCTCTATTATATTATGAAAGACCAGCTAGATCTACTGTCAGCTATTGTTATATCATGAAAGACCAGCCAGACCACTGTCTTATTCTGTTTTGACAGACCAGGTAGATCTACTGTCTCTATTATATTATGACAGACCAGCTAGACTACTGTCTCCTGTTATATTTTGACAGACCAGCTGATCTACTGTCTCTATTATATTATGACAGACCAGCTTGTGATCTACTGTCTCTATTGCATGATAATCAGCCAGATCTACTGGTTCACATATTATGACAGACCAGCTAGATTCTACTGTCTCTATAATATTGTGACAGACCAGGTAGATCTACTGTCTCTATTTATTGCTTCTATTTTGACAGATCAGCAAGATCTACTGTCTCTATTATATTATGACAGACCAGCTTGATCTACTGTCTCTATTATATTATGACAGACCAGCTAGATCTACTGTATCTATTATACACCACACTGAATCAGCCATATCTACCGTCTCTATTGTAAGGCATACCAGCCAGATCTACTGTCTCTATATTATGACAGACCAGGTAGATCTACTGTCTCTATTGTATGACATACCAGCTAGATCTACTGTCTCTATTATATTATGACAGACCAGCTAGATCTACTGTCTCTATTATATTATGACAGACCAGCTAGATCTACTGTATCTATTATATTATGACAGACCAGCTATATCTACTGTCTCTATTGTAAGGCATACCAGCTAGATCTACTGTCTCTATAATATTAGTGACAGACCAGGTAGATCTACTGTCTCTATTGTATTATGACAGATCAGCAAGATCTACTGTCTCTATTATATTATGACAGACCAGCTTGATCTACTGTCTCTATTATATTATGACAGACCAGGTAGATCTACTGTCTCTATTGTATTTTGACAGACCAGCTTGATCTACTGTCTCTATTATATTATGACAGACGAGGTAGATCTACTGTCTATTGTATTATCACAGACCAGCAAGATCTACTGTCTCTATTGTATTATGACAGACCAGCTAGATCTACTGTCTCTATTATATTATGACAGACCAGCTAGATCTACTGTCTCTATTGTATTATGACAGATCAGCAAGATCTACTGTCTCTATTATATTATGACAGACCAGCTTGATCTACTGTCTCTATTATATTATGACAGACCAGGTAGATCTACTGTCTCTATTGTATTTTGACAGACCAGCTTGATCTACTGTCTCTATTATATTATGACAGACCAGGGTAGATCTACTGTCTATTTTATTTTCACAGACCAGGTAGATCTACTGTCTCTATTGTATTATGACAGATCAGCAAGATCTACTGTCTCTATTATATTAGTGACAGACCAGCTTGATCTACTGTCTCTATTATATTATGACAGACCAGGTAGATCTACTGTCTCTATTGTATTTTGACAGACCACAGCTTGATCTACTGTCTCTATTATATTATGACAGACCAGGTAGATCTACTGTCTATTTTATTATCACAGACCAGCAAGATCTACTGTCTCTATTGTATTATGACAGACCAGCTAGATCTACTGTCTCTATAATATTGACAGACCAGCTTGATCTACTGTCGCTATTATATTATGAAAAGACCAGCTAGATCTACTGTCTCTATTATAATATGACAGACCAGCTAGATCTACTGTTGCTATTATATTATGAAAGACCAGCTAGATCTACTGTCTCTATTGTATTATCACAGACCAGCAAGATCTACTGTCTCTATTATTATGACAGACCAGCTAGAGTTATACTGTCTCTATTATATTATGACAGACCAGCTAGATATACTGTCTCTATTATATTACGACAGACCAGCTAGATCACTGTTTCTATTGTATTATGAACAGACCAGCTAGATCTACTGTCTCTATAATATGACCGACCAGCTAGATCAACTGTCTCTATTATATTATGACAGACCAGCTAGATCTACTGTGTATCTATTATATTATGACAGACCAGCTAGATCTACTGTCTCATTGTATGACATACCAGCCAGATCTACTGTCTCTATAATATTATGACAGACCAGCTAGACTCTACTGTCTCTATTATATTATGACAGACCAGGCAGATCTACTGTCTCTATTGTAATATCAAAGACCAAAGCAAGATCGATCTACTGTCTCTATTGTATAAGTGACAGACCAGCTAGATCTTATTGTCTCTATTATAATATGACAGACCAGCTAGATCTACTGTCTCTATTATATTATGACAGACCAGCTAGATTCACTGTCTCTATTGTATGACATACCAGCTAGATCTACTGTCTCTATTATATTATGAAAAGACCAGCTAGATATACTGTATCTATTATATTATGACAAACCAGCTAGATCTACTGTCTCTATTGTATGACATACCAGCTAGATCTACTGTCTCTATTATATTATGACAGACCAGCTAGATATACTGTCTCTATTATATTATGACAGACCAGCTAGATCTACTGTCGCTAATGTATGACATACCAGCTAGATCTACTGTCTCTATTGTATTATGACAGATCAGCAATATCTACTGTCTATATTATATTATGACAGACCAGCTTGATCTACTGTCTCTATTATATTATGACAGACCAGGTAGATCAACTGTCTCTATTGTATTATGACAGATCAGCTAAATTCTACTGTCTCTATTATATTATGACAGATCAGCTAGATCTACTGTCTCTGTTATATTTTGACAGATCAGCTAGATCTACTGTCTCTATATATTATGACAGACCAGCTAGATCTACTGTCTCTGTTATATTTTGACAGACCAGCTTGATCTACCGTCTCTATTATATTATGACAGACCAGCTAGATCTACTGTCTCTATTGTATGACAGACCAGCGAGATCTACTGTCTCTATTATATTATGACAGACCAGCTAGATCTACTGTCTCTATTGTATGACAGACCAGCTAGATCTACTGTCTCTATTATATTTTGACAGACCAGGTAGATCTACTGTCTCTATTGTATTATGACAGATCAGCAAGATCTACTGTCTCTATTATATTATGACAGACCAGCTTGATCTACTGTCTCTTATTATATTATGACAGACCAGGTAGATCTACTGTCTCTATTGTATTTTGACAGACCAGCTTGATCTACTGTCTCTATTATATTATGACAGACCAGGTAGATCTACTGTCTCTATAATATTATGACAGACCAGGTAGATCTACTGTCTCTATTGTAATATGACAGATCAAAGCAATATCTACTGTCTATATTATATTATGACAGACCAGCTTGATCTACTGTCTCTATTATATTATGACAGACCAGGTAGATCAACTGTCTCTATTGTATTATGACAGATCAGCTAAATCTACTGTCTCTATTATATTATGACAGATCAGCTAGATCTACTGTCTCTGTTATATTTTGACAGATCAGCTAGATCTACTGTCTCTATTATATTATGACAGACCAGCAAGATCTACTGTCTCTATTGTATTATGACAGACCAGGTAGATTCTACTGTCTCTATTGTATTATGACAGATCAGCAAGATCTACTGTCTCTATTATATTATGACATACCAGCTTGATCTACTGTCTCTATTATATTATGACAGACCAGGTAGATCTACTGTCTCTATTGTATTATCACAGACCAGCAAGATCTACTGTCTCTATTATATTATGACAGACCAGCTAGATCTACTGTCTCTATTGTATGACATACCAGCTAGATCTACTGTCTCTATTATATATTGACAGACCAGCTAGATCTACTGTCTCTATTATAATATCACAGACCAGCTAGATCTACTGTCTCTATTGTATTAGACAGACCAGCTAGATCTACTGTCTCTATTATAATATGACAGACCAGCTAGATCTACTGTCTCTATTATATTATGACAGACCAGCTAGATCTACTGTCTCTATTATATTATGACAGACCAGCTAGATCTACTGTATCTATTATATTATGACAGACCAGCTAGATCTACTGTCTCTATTGTATGACATACCAGCCAGATCTACTGTCTCTATTATAATATCACAGACCAGCTAGATCTACTGTCTCTATTATATTATGACATACCAGCTTGATCTACTGTCTCTATTATATTATGACAGACCAGGTAGATCTACTGTCTCTATTGTATTATCACAGACCAGCAAGATCTACTGTCTCTATTATATTATGACAGACCAGCTAGATCTACTGTCTCTATTATAATATCACAGACCAGCTAGATCTACTGTCTCTATTGTATTATGACAGACCAGCTAGATCTACTGTCTCTATTATATTATGACAGACCAGCTAGATCTACTGTATCTATTATATTATGGCAGACCAGCTAGATCTACTGTCTCTATTGTATGACATACCAGCTAGATCTACTGTCTCTATTATAATATCACAGACCAGCTAGATCTACTGTCTCTATTGTATTATGACAGACCAGCTAGATCTACTGTCTCTCTATTATAATATGACAGACCAGCTAGATCTACTGTCTCTATTATATTATGACAGACCAGCTAGATCTACTGTCTCTATTATATTATGACAGACCAGCTAGATCTACTGTCTCTATTATATTATGACAGACCAGCTAGATCTACTGTCTCTATTGTATGACATACCAGCTAGATCTACTGTCTCTATATATTATGAAAGACCAGCTAGATCTACTGTCTCTATTATATTATGAAAGACCAGCTAGATCTACTGTCGCTATTATATTATGAAAGACCAGCTAGATCTACTGTCTCTTATATTTTGACAGACCAGGTAGATCTACTGTCTCTATTATATTATGACAGACCAGCTAGATCTACTGTCTCTGTTATATTTTGACAGACCAGCTTGATCTACTGTCTCTATTATATTATGACAGACCAGCTAGATCTACTGTCTCTATTGTATGACAGACCAGCGAGATCTACTGTCTCTATTATATTATGACAGACCAGCTAGATCTACTGTCTCTATAATATTATGACAGACCAGGTAGATCTACTGTCTCTATTGTATTATGACAGATCAGCAAGATCTACTGTCTCTATTATATTATGACAGACCAGCTTGATCTACTGTCTCTATTATATTATGACAGACCAGGTAGATCTACTGTCTCTATTGTATTTGACAGACCAGCTTGATCTACTGTCTCTATTATATTATGACAGACCAGGTAGATCTGCTGTCTATTGTATCATCACAGACCAGCAAGATCTACTGTCTCTATTGTATTATGACAGACCAGCTAGATCTACTGTCTCTATTATATTATAACAGACCAGCTAGATCTACTGTCTCTATAATATTATGACAGACCAGGTAGATCTACTGTCTCTATTGTATTATGACAGATCAGCAAGATCTACTGTCTCTATTATATTATGACAGACCAGCTTGATCTACTGTCTCTATTATATTATGACAGACCAGCTAGATCTACTGTCTCTATAATATTGACAGACCAGCTAGATCTACTGTCTCTATTATATTATGAACAGACCAGCTAGATCTACTGTCTCTATTATAATATGACAGACCAGCTAGATCTACTGTTGCTATTATATTATGAAAGACCAGCTAGATCTACTGTCTCTATTATATTATCACAGACCAGCAAGATCTACTGTCTCTATTATATTATGACAGACCAGCTAGATATACTGTCTCTATTATATTATGACAGACCAGCTAGATCTACTGTCTCTATTATATTATGAAAGACCAGCTAGATCTACTGTCGCTATTATATTATGAAAGACCAGCTAGATCTACTGTCTCTATTATATTATGACAGACCAGCTAGATCTACTGTCTCTAGATCTACTGTATCTATTATATTATATGACATACCAGCTAGATCTAGTCTCTATTATATTATGACAGACCAGCTAGATCTACTGTCTCTATTATATTATGACAGACCAGGTATATCTACTGTCTCTATTGTATTATCAAAGACCAGCAAGATCTACTGTCTCTATTGTATTATGACAGACCAGCTAGATCTACTGTCTCTATTATATTATGACAGACCAGCTAGATCTACTGTCTCTATAATATTGACAGACCAGCTAGATCTACTGTCGCTATTATATTATGAAAGACCAGCTAGATCTACTGTCTCTATTATAATATGACAGACCAGCTAGATCTACTGTTGCTATTATATTATGAAAGACCAGCTAGATCTACTGTCTCTATTGTATTATCACAGACCAGCAAGATCTACTGTCTCTATTATATTATGACAGACCAGCTTGATCTACTGTCTCTATTGTATTATGACAGACCAGCTAGATCTACTGTCTCTATTATATTATGACAGACCAGCTAGATCTACTGTCTCTATTATATTATGAAAGACCAGCTAGATCTACTGTCTCTATTGTATGACATACCAGCTAGATCTACTGTCTCTATTATATTATGACAGACCAGCTAGATCTACTGTCTCTATTATATTATGACAGACCAGCTAGATCTACTGTCTCTATTGTATGACATACCAGCTAGATCTACTGTCTCTATTATATTATGACAGACCAGCTAGATCTACTGTCTCTATTATATTATGACAGACCAGGTAGATCTACTGTCTCTATTGTATTATCAAAGACCAGCAAGATCTACTGTCTCTATTATATTATGACAGACCAGGTAGATCTGCTGTCTATTAATATCATCACAGACCAGCAAGATCTACTGTCTCTATTATATTATGACAGACCAGCTAGATCTACTGTCTCTATTATATTATAACAGACCAGCTAGATCTACTGTCTCTATAATATTATGACAGACCAGGTAGATCTACTGTCTCTATTGTATTATGACAGATCAGCAAGATCTACTGTCTCTATTATATTATGACAGACCAGCTTGATCTACTGTCTCTATTATATTATGACAGACCAGCTAGATCTACTGTCTCTATAATATTGACAGACCAGCTAGATCTACTGTCGCTATTATATTATGAAAGACCAGCTAGATCTACTGTCTCTATTATAATATGACAGACCAGCTAGATCTACTGTTGCTATTATATTATGAAAGACCAGCTAGATCTACTGTCTCTATTGTATTATCACAGACCAGCAAGATCTACTGTCTCTATTATATTATGACAGACCAGCTAGATATACTGTCTCTATTATATTATGACAGACCAGCTAGATCTACTGTCTCTATTATATTATGAAAGACCAGCTAGATCTACTGTCGCTATTATATTATGAAAGACCAGCTAGATCTACTGTCTCTATTGTATGACATACCAGCTAGATCTACTGTCTCTATTATATTATGACAGACCAGCTAGATCTACTGTATCTATTATATTATGACAGACCAGCTAGATCTACTGTCTCTATTGTATGACATACCAGCTAGATCTACTGTCTCTATTATATTATGACAGACCAGCTAGATCTACTGTCTCTATTATATTATGACAGACCAGGTATATCTACTGTCTCTATTGTATTATCAAAGACCAGCAAGATCTACTGTCTCTATTGTATTATGACAGACCAGCTAGATCTACTGTCTCTATTATATTATGACAGACCAGCTAGATCTACTGTCTCTATAATATTGACAGACCAGCTAGATCTACTGTCGCTATTATATTATGAAAGACCAGCTAGATCTACTGTCGCTATTATAATATGACAGACCAGCTAGATCTACTGTTGCTATTATATTATGACAGACCAGCTAGATCTACTGTCTCTATTGTATTATCACAGACCAGCAAGATCTACTGTCTCTATTATATTATGACAGACCAGCTAGATCTACTGTCTCTATTATATTATGACAGACCAGCTAGATCTACTGTCTCTATTATATTATGACAGACCAGCTTGATCTACTGTCTATTATATTATGACAGACCAGCTAGATCTACTGTCTCTATTATATTATGACAGACCAGCTAGATCTACTGTCTCTATTATATTATGACAGACCAGCTAGATCTACTGTCTCTATATATTATGACAGACCAGCTAGATCTACTGTCTCTATTGTATTATGACAGACCAGCTAGATCTACTGTCTCTATTATATTATGACAGACCAGCTAGATCTACTGTCTCTATAATATTATGACAGACCAGGTAGATCTACTGTCTCTATTATATTATGACAGACCAGCTAGATCTACTGTCTCTATTATATTATGACAGACCACTGTCTATTGTATTATCACAGACCAGCAATATCTACTGTCTCTATTATATTATGACAGACCAGCTAGATCTACTGTCTCTATTATATTATGACAGACCAGCTAGATCTACTGTCTCTATAATATTTGACAGACCAGCTAGATCTACTGTCGCTATTATATTATGAAAGACCAGCTAGATCTACTGTCTCTATTGTAAGACAAACCAGCTAGATCTACTGTCTCTATTATATTATGAAAGACCAGCTATAACTACTGTCTCTATTATATTATGACAGACCAGCTAGATCTACTGTCTCTATAATATTATTATAGACTACTGTTGCTATTATATTATGAAAGACCAGCTAGATCTACTGTCTCTATTATATTATGACAGACCAGCTAGATCTACTGTCTCTATTATATTATGACAGACCAGCTAGATCTACTGTCTCTATTGTATTATGACAGATCAGCAAGATCTACTGTCTCTATTATATTATGACAGACCAGCTAGATCTGTTGTCTCTATTATGTTATGACAGACCAGCTAGATCTACTGTCTCTATTATGACAGACCAGCTAGATCTACTGTCTCTATTATATTATGACAGACCAGGTAGATCTACTGTCTCTATTGTATTATGACAGACCAGCAAGATCTACTGTCTCTATTGTATTATGACAGACCAGCTAGATCTACTGTCTCTATTATATTATGACAGACCAGCTAGATCTACTGTCTCTATTATATTATAACAGACCAGGTAGATCTACTGTCTCTATTGTATGACATACCAGCTAGATCTACTGTCTCTATTATATTATGACAGACCAGCTAGATCTACTGTCTCTATAATGTATGACATACCAGCCAGATCTACTGTCTCTATTATATTATGAAAGACCAGCTAGATCTACTGTCTCTATTGTAAGACATACCAGCTAGATCTACTGTCTCTATTATATTATGACAGACCAGCTAGAACTACTGTCTCTGTTATATTTTGACAGACCAGCTTGATCTACTGTCTCTATTATATTATGACAGACCAGCTATATCTACTGTCTCTATTATGTATGACAGACCAGCTAGACTACTGTCTCTATTATATTATGACAGACCAGCAAGATCTACTGTCTCTATTATATTATGACAGACCAGCTTTATCTGCTGTCTCTATTATATTATGACAGACCAGCAAGATCTACTGTCTCTATTGTATTTTGACAGACCAGCTTGATCTACTGTCTCTATTATATTATGACAGACCAGGTAGATCTACTGTCTCTATTGTATTATCACAGACCAGCAAGATCTACTGTCTCTATATTATGACAGACCAGCTAGATCTACTGTCTCTATTATATTATGACAGACCAGCTAGATCTACTGTCTCTATAATATTGACAGACCAGCTAGATCTACTGTCGCCATTATATTATGAAAGACCAGCTAGATCTACTGCCTCTATTGTATGGACATACCAGCTAGATCTACTGTCTCTAAAATATTATGACA
>NW_026283992.1:0-52061 GCF_023373465.1 Oncorhynchus keta
TGTGGCCCGCCTGTGAAATTGCGCGATTCTTGCAATTCTCTTTCAGCCTCTCATCAACTAGCTGTTGTTGCAGAATATTAAAAATACGATAGTTAATCACTACTCATATTAACGAGGTGTCATTTACATTACCTTAAGTCATTTATTGTTCAACTGGATTTTACAAAGGTGCATGACATGCAGGCGCTAAAAAGTTGTCAGGAGTGGGTTTCAAACCATGCCTATAGGGGAGTCTGCGACCTGAATGACTTAATCAAATCAAATCAAATTTATTTATATAGCCCTTCGTACATCAGCTGATATCTCAAAGTGCTGTACAGAAACCCAGCCTAAAACCCCAAACAGCAAACAATGCAGGTGTAAAAGCACGGTGGCTAGGAAAAACTCCCTAGAAAGGCCAAAACCTAGGAAGAAACCTAGAGAGGAACCGGGCTATGTGGGGTGGCCAGTCCTCTTCTGGCTGTGCCGGGTAGAGATTATAACAGAACATGACCAAGATGTTCAAATGTTCATAAATGACCAGCATGGTCGAATAATAATAAGGCAGAACAGTTGAAACTGGAGCAGCAGCACAGTCAGGTGGACTGGGGACAGCAAGGAGCCTTCATGTCAGGTAGTCCTGGGGCACGGTCCTAGGGCTCAGGTCAGTTGAAACTGGAGCAGGAGCATGGCCAGGTGGACTGGGGACAGCAAGGAGTCCTCATGTCAGGTAGTCCTGGGACATGGTCCTAGGGCTCAGGTCCTCCGAGAGAGAGAAAGAAAGAGAGAAGGAGAGAATTAGAGAACGCACACTTAGATTCACACAGGACACCGAATAGGACAGGAGAAGTACTCCAGATATAACAAACTGACCCTAGCCCCCCGACACATAAACTACTGCAGCATAAATACTGGAGGCTGAGACAGGAGGGGTCAGGAGACACTGTGGCCCCATCCGAGGACACCCCGGACAGGGCCAAACAGGAAGGATATAACCCCACCCACTTTGCCAAAGCACATCCCCCACACCACTAGAGGGATATCTTCAACCACCAACTTACCATCCTGAGACAAGGCCGAGTATAGCCCACAAAGATCTCCGCCACGGTACAACCCAAGGGGGGGCAACCCAGACATGCCAACCACAACAGTGAATCAACCCACTTCCAGGTGACGCACTCCCCCCAGGGACGGCACGAGAGCCCCAGCAAGCCAATAACTTAATGGTTATTTTCAATGCAATCGTGTTTTTACTTTTTCTTTTAGGGTTTAACAAGGTTTCTCACCAATGACTTTAGATGTGGCCAGTTCGATTACCCTGCAGACTTTAAGAGTGTCTTCAGAATATGGCCATTTTGACATGAATTTAAAAATGTCATATTATAATAGAGGCAATAGATCTAGCTGGTCTGTCATAATATAATAGACAGTAGATCTAGCTGGTCTGTCATAATATAATAGACACAGTAGATCTAGCTGGTCTGTCGTAATATAATAGAGACAGTATATCGACTCCTGGTCTGTCATAATATAATAGAGACAGTATATCTACCTGGTCTGTCATAATATAATAGAGACAGTAGATCTAGCTGGTCTGTCATAATATAATAGAGATAGTAGATCTAGCTGGTCTGTCATAATATAATAGACACAGTAGATCTAGCTGGTCTGTTATAATATAATAGAGACAGTAGATCTAGCTGGTCTGTCATAATATAATAGAGACAGTAGATCTAGCTGGTCTGTCATAATATAATAGAGACAGTAGATCTAGCTGGTCTGTCATAATATAATAGAGACAGTATATCTACCTGGTCTGTCATTTTATAATAGAGACAGTAGATCTAGCTGGTCTGTCATAATATAATAGAGACAGTAGATCTAGCTGGTCTGTCATAATATAATAGAGACAGTAGATCTAGCTGGTCTGTCATAGTATAATAGGGACAGTAGATCTACCTGGTCTGTCAAAATATAATAGAGACAGTAGATCTAGCTGGTCTGTCATAATATAATAGAGACAGTAGATCTAGCTGGTCTGTCATAATATAATAGAGACAGTAGATCTAGCTGGTCTGTCATAATACAATAGAGACAGTAGATCTAGCTGGTCTGTCATAATAAAATAGACAGTAGATCTAGCTGGTCTGTCATAATATAATAGACAGTAGATCTAGCTGGTCTGTCATAATATAATAGAGACAGTATATTGACCTGGTCTGTCATAATATAATAGAGACAGTATATCGACCTGGTCTGTCATAATACAGAAGAGACAGTAGATCTAGCTGGTCTGTCATAATATAATAGACACCGTAGATCTAGCTGGTCTGTTATAATATAATAGAGACAGTAGATCTAGCTGGTCTGTCATAATATAATAGAGACAGTATATTGACCTGGTCTGTCATAATATAATAGAGACAGTATATCGACCTGGTCTGTCATAATATAATAGAGACAGTATATCTAGCTGGTCTGTCATAATATAATAGACAGTAGATCTGGCTGGTCTGTCATAATATAATAGAGACAGTATATCTACCTGGTCTGTCATTTTTGTAATAGAGACAGTAGATCTAGCTGGTCTGTCATAATATAATAGAGACAGTAGATCTAGCTGGTCTGTCATAATATAATAGAGACAGTAGATCTAGCTGGTCTGTCATATTATAATAGAGACAGTAGATCTAGCTGGTCTGTCATAATATAATAGAGACAGTATATCTACCTGGTCTGTCATTTTTGTAATAGAGACAGTAGATCTAGCTGGTCTGTCATAATATAATAGAGACAGTAGATCTAGCTGGTCTGTCATAATATAATAGAGACAGTATATCTACCTGGTCTGTCATTTTATAATAGAGACAGTAGATCTAGCTGGTCTGTCATAATATAATAGAGACAGTAGATCTAGCTGGTCTGTCATAATATAATAGAGACAGTAGATCTACCTGGTCTGTCATTTTATAATAGAGACAGTAGATCTAGCTGGTCTGTCATAATATAATAGAGACAGTAGATCTAGCTGGTCTGTCATAATATAATAGAGACAGTATATCTACCTGGTCTGTCATTTTATAATAGAGACAGTAGATCTAGCTGGTCTGTCATAATATAATAGAGACAGTAGATCTAGCTGGTCTGTCATAATATAATAGAGACAGTAGATCTAGCTGGTCTGTCATAGTATAATAGGGACAGTAGATCTACCTGGTCTGTCAAAATATAATAGAGACAGTAGATCTAGCTGGTCTGTCATAATATAATAGAGACAGTAGATCTACCTGGTATGTCAAAATATAATAGAGACAGTAGATTTAGTTGGTCTGTCATAATATAATAGAGCCACTAGATCTAGCTGGTCTGTCATAATATAATAGAGACAGTATATCTACCTGGTCTGTCATAATATAATAGAGACAGTATATCGACCTGGTCTGTCAGAATACAGAAGAGACAGTAGATCTAGCTGGTCTGTCTTAATATAATAGACACAGTAGATCTAGCTGGTCTGTTATAATATAATAGAGACAGTAGATCTAGCTGGTCTGTCATAATACAATAGAGACAGTAGATCTAGCTGGTCTGTCATAATACAAAAGAGACAGTAGATTTAGCTGCTCTGTCATACCATAATAGAGACATAGAGACAGTAGATTTAGCTGCTCTGTCATACCATAATAGAGACATAGAGACAGTAGATTTAGCTGGTCTGTCATAATATAATAGAGACAGTATATTTACCTGGTCTGTCATTTTATAATAGAGACAGTAGATCTAGCTGGTCTGTCATAATATAATAGAGACAGTAGATCTAGCTGGTCTGTCATAATATAATAGAGACAGTAGATCTAGCTGGTCTGTCATAGTATAATAGGGACAGTAGATCTACCTGGTCTGTCAAAATATAATAGAGACAGTAGATCTAGCTGGTCTGTCATAATATAATAGAGACAGTAGATCTACCTGGTCTGTCAAAATATAATAGAGACAGTAGATTTAGTTGGTCTGTCATAATATAATAGAGACACTAGATCTAGATGGTCTGTCATAATATAATAGAGATAGTACATCTAGCTGGTCTGTCATAATACAATAGAGACAGTAGATCTAGCTGGTCTGTCATAATATAATAGAGACAGTAGATCTAGCTGGTCTGTCATAATATAATAGAGACAGTAGATCTAGCTGGTCTGTCATAGTATAATAGGGACAGTAGATCTACCTGGTCTGTCAAAATATAATAGAGACAGTAGATCTAGCTGGTCTGTCATAATATAATAGAGACAGTAGATCTAGCTGGTCTGTCATAATATAATAGAGACAGTAGATCTAGCTGGTCTGTCATAGTATAATAGGGACAGTAGATCTACCTGGTCTGTCAAAATATAATAGAGACAGTAGATCTAGCTGGTCTGTCATAATATAATAGAGACAGTAGATCTACCTGGTCTGTCAAAATATAATAGAGACAGTAGATTTAGTTGGTCTGTCATAATATAATAGAGCCACTAGATCTAGCTGGTCTGTCATAATATAATATAGACAGTATATCTACCTGGTCTGTCATAATATAATAGAGACAGTATATCGACCTGGTCTGTCATAATATAATAGAGACAGTATATCGACCTGGTCTGTCAGAATGCAGAAGAGACAGTAGATCTAGCTGGTCTGTCATAATATAATAGACACAGTAGATCTAGCTGGTCTGTTATAATATAATAGAGACAGTAGATCTAGCTGGTCTGTCATAATACAATAGAGACAGTAGATCTAGCTGGTCTGTCATAATACAATAGAGACAGTAGATTTAGCTGCTCTGTCATACCATAATAGAGACATAGAGACAGTAGATTTAGCTGGTCTGTCATAATATAATAGAGACAGTAGATCTAGCTGGTCTGTCATAGTATAATAGGGACAGTAGATCTACCTGGTCTGTCAAAATATAATAGAGACAGTAGATCTAGCTGGTCTGTCATAATATAATAGAGACAGTAGATCTACCTGGTCTGTCAAAATATAATAGAGACAGTAGATTTAGTTGGTCTGTCATAATATAATAGAGACACTAGATCTAGCTGGTCTGTCATAATATAATAGAGATAGTAGATCTAGCTGGTCTGTCATAATACAATAGAGACAGTAGATCTAGCTGGTCTGTCATAATGTCATATTATAATTGAGACAATAGATCTAGCTGGTCTGTCATAATATAATAGAGACAGTAGATCTAGCCGGTCTGTCATATTATAATAGAGACAATAGATCTAGCTGGTCTGTCATATTATAATAGAGACAATTGATCTAGCTGGTCTGTCATAATACAATAGAGACAGTAGATCTAGCTGGTCTGTCATAATACAATAGAGACAGTAGATTTAGCTGCTCTGTCATATCATAATAGAGACATAGAGACAGTAGATTTAGCTGCTCTGTCATACCATAATAGAGACATAGAGACAGTAGATTTAGCTGGTCTGTCATAATATAATAGAGACAGTATATCTACCTGGTCTGTCATTTTATAATAGAGACAGATCTAGCTGGTCTGTCATAATATAATAGAGACAGTAGATCTAGCTGGTGTGTCATAATATAATAGAGACAGTAGATCTAGCTGGTCTGTCATAGTATAATAGGGACAGTAGATCTACCTGGTCTGTCACAATATAATAGAGACAGTAGATTTAATTGGTCTGTCATAATATAATAGAGACACTAGATCTAGCTGGTCTGTCATAATATAATAGAGACAGTAGATTTAGTTGGTCTGTCATAATATAATAGAGACACTAGATCTAGCTGGTCTGTCATAATATAATAGAGATAGTAGATCTAGCTGGTCTGTCATAATGTCATATTATAATTGAGACAATAGATCTAGTTGGTCTGTCATAATATAATAGAGACACTAGATCTAGCTGGTCTGTCATAATATAATAGAGATAGTAGATCTAGCTGGTCTGTCATAATGTCATATTATAATAGAGACAGTAGATCTAGCTGGTCTGTCATATTATAATAGAGACAATTGATCTAGCTGGTCTGTCATAATGTCATATTATAATTGAGACAATAGATCTAGCTGGTCTGTCATAATATAATAGAGACAGTAGATCTAGCCGGTCTGTCATATTATAATAGAGACAATAGATCTAGCTGGTCTGTCATATTATAATAGAGACTGTAGTAAAACGCCAAATGGATCTACCTCCTGGTCCTCTTCCCCTGTCTTACCCACCAAGGAAGAGACAGAGATGACCTCGCCTACTGAAATACCGGATTGGGCAAAGCCACCAGAGGACGACTCAAGCCAACCAACTACTGAACCTGACTGGTGTCAGGAAGAATCACCCTCTGCCTCAAGTGACACCTCTGAATGGGAACAGCTGATAGACTCATTGCTGATAGAGTGAGGGCACTGTCATGAACAGAGGCCCATATGCGCACTGTAAGAAAAGTGTTTCCTCATTGTTGCTAGAGTAATAGGCTCTGTCATGACCAGAGGCCCATATATGCACTGTAAGAAAAGTGTTTCCTCATTGTTGCTAGAGTAATGGGCTCTGTCATAACCAGAGGCCCATATATGCACTGTAAGAAAAGTGTTTCCTCATTGTTGCTAGAGTAATGGGCACTGTCATAACCAGAGGCCCATATATGCACTGTAAGAAAAGTGTTTTCTGTTGTAAGATATGTCATCACCCCTCTGCTCTGGGGAATGGGAGGAGCAGCAGATCGGGTGCAGAGAATCAAAAGGTATATAAAGAGACATTTGCCATTACTTTGGGGCTGACTTCTTGAATTCTGAATTCATTTAGACAACCATTTGACTTCGGGTAATTGCCACCTGACTCAAATTACTTAAAGATTCTAACTTGTTGGATCTGAGAAGGGTCTCTCCGTTATACCGTTTAACTATTGAACAGCTGTTCTCTCGCCTGTGGCCTTGGTGCTTGTATACTGACGCAATTATACCCAGGGCCAGTCTTTGGAACTGCAACTCTCGGTTGAGCTCAGTACCTCGCCCTAGTTGCATGGCACGGACGCTGCGGTAGTTCAACGGCTCTGAGAGTCTCTCTAGTCCTTAAGTTGATCTCCTGTTAATACCTACGGTTATCTGAATTGACCCTGTCGCCCGCGGCCTTGGTGCTTGTATACTGACGCAATTATACCCAGGGCCAGTCTTTGGAACTGCAACTCTCGGTTGAGCTCAGTACCTCGCCCTAGTCGTGTGACGCAGACTTTTCGATATTCCAGTGGGGCAGGGAATCACCAGCGGGTTCTCTCATCCAGTCCAAACTTGAATCTCTCAATTTAGCAAACCGCCGACTTCAAGTCAACCTTTCAGCCAGTAGAGGGAAGTCGCTACTAACTAAATTCTAAAAGAACTCTGACCGATTGAAACTCTGCTCCTGATCTCGTGGGTCTCCTCGTCATCTCTCAAAGGTAATTAAATAACTATTATAAGCATTTAATGTAGAGATAAGTGTTAGCATTGTACCAGGCATTTTTATAGAGCATTAAGGCAAGTGCATGTTTTGATTAACGCTGTGTGTGACCGAGTAACAATTGTGTATTTTGAAGTGTGTTTGATTGTAAAAGACAAAAACAGAGTGTTTTCAAAAATAAACGGTAGTCTTATTTTGTCTCGAGTAAACGGTTCTCTCAAAGACAGTTAACGGCACGGGAGATAACAACTCTGACACTCCCCGCTACCGGGACACTGGAAACGGAGATCAGTGCTCGATGACAGAATGAGTTACTATTAAAAGACAAAGAGGAAGGTGTGTCCAGTAGTGATTCATTTAATTGTCTTATCGATCTATCTAAGTTTTATTATCCAAGCGATACATAGCCGACGGGCAGAGTAGTGAGACTAAGTTGACTAAAGGTCCTCACACTTTAAACTAGATACATCACAGAGGGGAAATACTCAACCACAGGGAAATCATATAGAGACTGGTAGGACTAGTGCTTAATAACAACTCAAGGACCAATTAGTGGTGAAACAAAGAGTCTAGAGGATAAACGTGGGGTTCACACATCCCAGCTAGAGCTAGACCGTTGAGAGTGACAAGGCAAAAGACCTCTACGCGGACAACGCTTCGATATAGAAAGAGAGGCAGGGCTACGCGAGCGGTCCTGGTTATACCGAGATATTCTGAAGTACCTATAGTGCCCTGTCCAATCCAGGGAACGGGACGCTAACCACCTCTAGCATCCCCGCTGCCGGCCAAGGGGCGGGGCTGAAGGTTTCAGTATCGCGACAAGACAATTGATCTAGCTGGTCTGTCATAATACAATAGAGACAGTAGATCTAGCTGGTCTGTCATAATACAATAGAGACAGTAGATTTAGCTGCTCTGTCATACCATAATAGAGACATAGAGACAGTAGATTTAGCTGCTCTGTCATACCATAATAGAGACATAGAGACAGTAGATTTAGCTGGTCTGTCATAATATAATAGAGACAGTATATCTACCTGGTCTGTCATTTTATAATAGAGACAGATCTAGCTGGTCTGTCATAATATAATAGAGACAGTAGATCTAGCTGGTCTGTCATAATATAATAGAGACAGTAGATCTAGCTGGTCTGTCATAGTATAATAGGGACAGTAGATCTACCTGGTCTGTCACAATATAATAGAGACAGTAGATCTAGCTGGTCTGTCATAATATAATAGAGACAGTAGATCTACCTGGTCTGTCAAAATATAATAGAGACAGTAGATTTAATTGGTCTGTCATAATATAATAGAGACACTAGATCTAGCTGGTCTGTCATAATATAATAGAGATAGTAGATCTAGCTGGTCTGTCATAATGTAATAGAGACAGTAGATCTAGCCGGTCTGTCATATTATAATAGAGACAATAGATCTAGCTGGTCTGTCATATTATAATAGAGACAATTGATCTAGCTGGTCTGTCATAATACAATAGCGAGAATAGATCTAGCTGGTCTGTCATTTTATAATGGAGTCGGTATATCTACCTGGTCTCTCATAATATAATAGAGACAGTAGATCTAGCTGGTCTGTCATAATACAATAGAGACAGTATATCTAGCTGGTCTGTCATAATATAATAGACAGTAGATCTAGCTGGTCTGTCATAATATAATAGACACAGTAAATCTAGCTGGTCTGTCATAATATAATAGAGACAGTATATCTACCTGGTCTGTCATAATATAATAGAGACAGTATATCGACCTGGTCAGTCATAATACAGAAGAGACTGTAGATCTAGCTGGTCTGTCATAATATAATAGACACAGTAGATCTAGCTCGTCTGTTATAATATAATAGAGACAGTAGATCTAGCTGGTCTATCATAATACAATAGAGACAGTAGATCTAGCTGGTCTGTCATAATACAATAGAGACAGTAGATTTAGCTGCTCTGTCATACCATAATAGAGACATAGAGACAGTAGATTTAGCTTGTCTGTCATTTTATAATAGAGACAGTAGATCTAGCTGGTCTGTCATAATACAATAGAGACAGTAGATTTAGCTGCTCTGTCATACCATAATAGAGACATAGAGACAGTAGATTTAGCTTGTCTGTCATTTTATAATAGAGACAGTAGATCTTGCTGGTCTGTCATAGTATAATAGGGACAGTAGATCTACCTGGTCTGTAAAAATATAATAGAGACAGTAGATCTAGCTGGTCTGTCATAATACAATAGAGACAGTAGATCTAGCTGGTCTGTGATAATGTCATATTATAATAGAGACAATAGATCTAGCTGGTCTGTCATAATATAATAGAGACAGTAGATCTAGCTGGTCTGTCATATTATAATAGAGACAATTGATCTAGCTGGTCTGTCATAATACAATAGCGAGAATAGATCTAGCTGGTCTGTCATTTTATAATGGAGTCGGTATATCTACCTTTTCTCTCATAATATAATAGAGACAGTAGATCTAGCTGGTCTGTCATAATACAATAGAGACAGTAGATCTAGCTGGTCTGTCATAATAAAATAGACAGTAGATCTAGCTGGTCTGTCATAATATAATAGACAGTAAATCTAGCTGGTCTGTCATAATATAATAGACACAGTAGATCTAGCTGGTCTGTCATAATATAATAGAGACAGTATATCTACCT
Organism: Oncorhynchus keta; assembly: GCF_023373465.1. Lineage (NCBI taxonomy): Eukaryota > Metazoa > Chordata > Actinopteri > Salmoniformes > Salmonidae > Oncorhynchus > Oncorhynchus keta. Next base: position 10,119 of record NW_026283992.1, read on the forward strand.
GGTCTGTCATAATATAATAGAGACAGTATATCGACCTGGTCTGTCATAATATAATAGAGACAGTATATCGACCTGGTCTGTCATAATACAGAAGAGACAGTAGATCTAGCTGGTCTGTCATAATATAATAGACACAGTAGATCTAGCTGGTCTGTCATAATACAATAGAGACAGTAGATCTACCTGGTCTGTCATAATATAATAGAGACAGTATATCGACCTGGTCTGTCATAATATAATAGAGACAGTAGATCTAGCTGGTCTGTCATAATATAATAGAGACAGTATATCGACCTGGTCTGTCATAATATAATAGAGACAGTATATCGACCTGGTCTATCATAATACAGAAGAGACAGTAGATCTAGCTGGTCTGTCATAATATAATAGACACAGTAGATCTAGCTGGTCTGTTATAATATAATAGAGACAGTAGATCTAGCTGGTCTGTCATAATACAATAGAGACAGTAGATCTAGCTGGTCTGTCATAATACAATAGAGACAGTAGATTTAGCTGCTCTGTCATACCATAATAGAGACATAGAGACAGTAGATTTAGCTGGCCTGTCATAATATAATAGAGACAGTATATCTACCTGGTCTGTCATTTTATAATAGAGACAGTAGATCTAGCTGGTCTGTCATAATATAATAGAGACAGTAGATCTAGCTGGTCTGTCATAATATAATAGAGACAGTAGATCTAGCTGGTCTGTCATAATATAATAGAGACAGTAGATCTAGCTGGTCTGTCATAATATAATAGAGACAGTAGATCTAGCTGGTCTGTCATAGTATAATAGGACAGTAGATCTAGCTGGTCTGTCATAATATAATAGAGACAGTATATCTACCTGGTCTGTCATTTTATAATAGGGACAGTAGATCTACCTGGTCTGTCATAATATAATAGAGACAGTAGATCTAGCTGGTCTGTCATAATATAATAGAGACAGTATATCTACCTGGTCTGTCATTTTATAATAGAGACAGTAGATCTAGCTGGTCTGTCATAATATAATAGAGACAGTAGATCTAGCTGGTCTGTCATAATATAATAGAGACAGTATATCTACCTGGTCTGTCATTTTATAATAGAGACAGTAGATCTAGCTGGTCTGTCATAATATAATAGAGACAGTAGATCTAGCTGGTCTGTCATAATATAATAGAGACAGTAGATCTAGCTGGTCTGTCATAATATAATAGAGACAGTAGATCTAGCTGGTCTGTCATAGTATAATAGGGACAGTAGATCTACCTGGTCTGTCAAAATATAATAGAGACAGTAGATCTAGCTGGTCTGTCATAATATAATAGAGACAGTAGATCTAGCTGGTCTGTCATAATATAATAGAGACAGTAGATCTAGCTGGTCTGTCATGGTAAAATAGGGACAGTAGATCTACCTGGTCTGTCAAAATATAATAGAGACAGTAGATCTAGCTGGTCTGTCATAATATAATAGAGACAGTAGATCTACCTGGTCTGTCAAAATATAATAGAGACAGTAGATTTAGTTGGTCTGTCATAATATAATAGAGCCACTAGATCTAGCTGGTCTGTCATAATATAATAGAGACAGTATATCTACCTGCTCTGTCATAATATAATAGAGACAGTATATCGACCTGGTCTGTCATAATATAATAGAGACAGTATATCGGTATATCGACCTGGTCTGTCAGAATACAGAAGAGACAGTAGATCTAGCTGGTCTGTCATAATATAATAGACACAGTAGATCTAGCTGGTCTGTTATAATATAATAGAGACAGTAGATCTAGCTGGTCTGTCATAATACAATAGAGACAGTAGATCTAGCTGGTCTGTGTCATAATACAATAGAGACAGTAGATTTAGCTGCTCTGTCATACCATAATAGAGACATAGAGACAGTAGATTTAGCTGCTCTGTCATACCATAATAGAGACATAGAGACAGTAGATTTAGCTGGTCTGTCATAATATAATAGAGACAGTATATGTACCTGGTCTGTCATTTTATAATAGAGACAGTAGATCTAGCTGGTCTGTCATAATACAATAGAGACAGTAGATCGACCTGGTCTGTCATAATATAATAGAGACAGTATATCGACCTGGTCTGTCATAATATAATAGAGACAGTAGATCTAGCTGGTGTGTCATAATATAATAGAGACAGTATATCGACCTGGTCTGTCATAATATAATAGAGACAGTAGATCTAGCTGGTCTGTCATAATACAATAGAGACAGTAGATCGACCTGGTCTGTCATAATATAATAGAGACAGTATATCGACCTGGTCTGTCATAATATAATAGAGACAGTAGATCTAGCTGGTGTGTCATAATATAATAGAGACAGTATATCGACCTGGTCTGTCATAATATAATAGAGACAGTATATCGACCTGGTCTGTCATAATACAGAAGAGACAGTAGATCTAGCTGGTCTGTCATAATATAATAGACACAGTAGATCTAGCTGGTCTGTTATAATATAATAGAGACAGTAGATCTAGCTGGTCTGTCATAATACAATAGAGACAGTAGATCTAGCTGGTCTGTCATAATACAATAGAGACAGTAGATTTAGCTGCTCTGTCATACCATAATAGAGACATAGAGACAGTAGATTTAGCTGGCCTGTCATAATATAATAGAGACAGTATATCTACCTGGTCTGTCATTTTATAATAGAGACAGTAGATCTAGCTGGTCTGTCATAATATAATAGAGACAGTAGATCTAGCTGGTCTGTCATAATATAATAGAGACAGTAGATCTAGCTGGTCTGTCATAATATAATAGAGACAGTAGATCTAGCTGGTCTGTCATAATATAATAGAGACAGTAGATCTAGCTGGTCTGTCATAGTATAATAGGGACAGTAGTTCTAGCTGGTCTGTCATAATATAATAGAGACAGTATATCTACCTGGTCTGTCATTTTATAATAGAGACAGTAGATCTAGCTGGTCTGTCATAATATAACAGAGACAGTAGATCTAGCTGGTCTGTCATAATATAATAGAGACAGTATATCTACCTGGTCTGTCATTTTATAATAGAGACAGTAGATCTAGCTGGTCTGTCATAATATAATAGAGACAGTAGATCTAGCTGGTCTGTCATAATATAATAGAGACAGTATATCTACCTGGTCTGTCATTTTATAATAGAGACAGTAGATCTAGCTGGTCTGTCATAATATAATAGAGACAGTAGATCTAGCTGGTCTGTCATAATATAATAGAGACAGTAGATCTAGCTGGTCTGTCATAGTATAACAGAGACAGTAGATCTAGCTGGTCTGTCATAGTATAATAGGGACAGTAGATCTACCTGGTCTGTCAAAATATAATAGAGACAGTAGATCTAGCTGGTCTGTCATAATATAATAGAGACAGTAGATCTAGCTGGTCTGTCATAATATAATAGAGACAGTAGATCTAGCTGGTCTGTCATGGTATAATAGGGACAGTAGATCTACCTGGTCTGTCAAAATATAATAGAGACAGTAGATCTAGCTGGTCTGTCATAATATAATAGAGACAGTAGATCTACCTGGTCTGTCAAAATATAATAGAGACAGTAGATTTAGTTGGTCTGTCATAATATAATAGAGCCACTAGATCTAGCTGGTCTGTCATAATATAATAGAGACAGTATATCTACCTGCTCTGTCATAATATAATAGAGACAGTATATCGACCTGGTCTGTCATAATATAATAGAGACAGTATATCGACCTGGTCTGTCAGAATACAGAAGAGACAGTAGATCTAGCTGGTCTGTCATAATATAATAGACACAGTAGATCTAGCTGGTCTGTTATAATATAATAGAGACAGTAGATCTAGCTGGTCTGTCATAATACAATAGAGACAGTAGATCTAGCTGGTCTGTCATAATACAATAGAGACAGTAGATTTAGCTGCTCTGTCATACCATAATAGAGACATAGAGACAGTAGATTTAGCTGCTCTGTCATACCATAATAGAGACATAGAGACAGTAGATTTAGCTGGTCTGTCATAATATAATAGAGACAGTATATGTACCTGGTCTGTCATTTTATAACAGAGACAGTAGATCTAGCTGGTCTGTCATAATATAATAGAGACAGTAGATCTAGCTGGTCTGTCATAATATAATAGAGACAGTAGATCTAGCTGGTCTGTCATAGTATAATAGGGACAGTAGATCTACCTGGTCTGTCAAAATATAATAGAGACAGTAGATCTAGCTGGTCTGTCATAATATAATAGAGACAGTAGATCTACCTGGTCTGTCAAAATATAATAGAGACAGTAGATTTAGTTGGTCTGTCATAATATAATAGAGACACTAGATCTAGATGGTCTGTCATAATATAATAGAGATAGTACATCTAGCTGGTCTGTCATAATACAATAGAGACAGTAGATCTAGCTGGTCTGTCATAATATAATAGAGACAGTAGATCTAGCTGGTCTGTCATAATATAATAGTCATAATATAATAGAGACAGTAGATCTAGCTGGTCTGTCATAGTATAATAGGGACAGTAGATCTACCTGGTCTGTCAAAATATAATAGAGACAGTAGATCTAGCTGGTCTGTCATAATATAATAGAGACAGTAGATCTAGCTGGTCTGTCATAATATAATAGAGACAGTAGATCTAGCTGGTCTGTCATAGTATAATAGGGACAGTAGATCTACCTGGTCTGTCAAAATATAATAGAGACAGTAGATCTAGCTGGTCTGTCATAATATAATAGAGACAGTAGATCTACCTGGTCTGTCAAAATATAATAGAGACAGTAGATTTAGTTGGTCTGTCATAATATAATAGAGCCACTAGATCTAGCTGGTCTGTCATAATATAATATAGACAGTATATCTACATGGTCTGTCATAATATAATAGAGACAGTATATCGACCTGGTCTGTCATAATATAATAGAGACAGTATATCGACCTGGTCTGTCAGAATGCAGAAGAGACAGTAGATCTAGCTGGTCTGTCATAATATAATAGACACAGTAGATCTAGCTGGTCTGTTATAATATAATAGAGACAGTAGATCTAGCTGGTCTGTCATAATACAATAGAGACAGTAGATCTAGCTGGTCTGTCATAATACAATAGAGACAGTAGATCTAGCTGGTCTGGCATAATACAATAGAGACAGTAGATTTAGCTGCTCTGTCATACCATAATAGAGACATAGAGACAGTAGATTTAGCTGGTCTGTCATAATATAATAGAGACAGTAGATCTAGCTGGTCTGTCATAGTATAATAGGGACAGTAGATCTACCTGGTCTGTCAAAATATAATAGAGACAGTAGATCTAGCTGGTCTGTCATAATATAATAGAGACAGTAGATCTACCTGGTCTGTCAAAATATAATAGAGACAGTAGATTTAGTTGGTCTGTCATAATATAATAGAGACACTAGATCTAGCTGGTCTGTCATAATATAATAGAGATAGTAGATCTAGCTGGTCTGTCATAATACAATAGAGACAGTAGATCTAGCTGGTCTGTCATAATGTCATATTATAATTGAGACAATAGATCTAGCTGGTCTGTCATAATATAATAGAGACAGTAGATCTAGCCGGTCTGTCATATTATAATAGAGACAATAGATCTAGCTGGTCTGTCATATTATAATAGAGACAATTGATCTAGCTGGTCTGTCATAATACAATAGAGACAGTAGATCTAGCTGGTCTGTCATAATACAATAGAGACAGTAGATTTAGCTGCTCTGTCATACCATAATAGAGACATAGAGACAGTAGATTTAGCTGGTCTGTCATAGCATAATAGAGACATAGAGACAGTAGATTTAGCTGGTCTTTCATATAATATAATAGAGACAGTATATCTACCTGGTCTGTCATTTTATAATAGAGACAGTAGATCTAGCTGGTCTGTCATAATATAATAGAGACAGTAGATCTAGCTGGTCTGTCATAATATAATAGAGACAGTAGAATTAGCTGGTCTGTCATAATATAATAGAGACAGTAGATCTACCTGGTCTGTCATAATACAATAGAGACAGTAGATCTAGCTGGTCTGTCATAATGTCATATTATAATTGAGACAATAGATCTAGCTGGTCTGTCATAATACAATAGAGACAGTAGATCTAGCTGGTCTGTCATAATGTCATATTATATTGAGACAATAGATCTAGCTGGTCTGTCATAATATAATAGAGACAGTAGATCTAGCCGGTCTGTCATATTATAATAGAGACAATAGATCTAGCTGGTCTGTCATATTATAATAGAGACAATTGATCTAGCTGGTCTGTCATAATACAATAGAGACAGTAGATCTAGCTGGTCTGTCATAATACAATAGAGACAGTAGATTTAGCTGCTCTGTCATACCATAATAGAGACATAGAGACAGTAGATTTAGCTGCTCTGTCATACCATAATAGAGACATAGAGACAGTAGATTTAGCTGGCCTGTCATAATATAATAGAGACAGTATATCTACCTGGTCTGTCATTTTATAATAGAGACAGTAGATCTAGCTGGTATGTCATAATATAATAGAGACAGTAGATCTAGCTGGTCTGTCATAATATAATAGAGACAGTAGATCTAGCTGGTTTGTCATAATATAATAGACAGTAGATCTAGCTGGTCTGTCATAATATAATAGACACAGTAGATCTAGCTGGTCTGTCATAATATAATAGAGACAGTATATCTACCTGGTCTGTCATAATATAATAGAGACAGTATATCGACCTGGTCTGTCATAATACAGAAGAGACAGTAGATCTAGCTGGTCTGTCATAATATAATAGACACAGTAGATCTAGCTGGTCTGTTATAATATAATAGAGACAGTAGATCTAGCTGGTCTGTCATAATACAATAGAGACAGTAGATCTAGCTGGTCTGTCATAATACAATAGAGACAGTAGATTTAGCTGCTCTGTCATACCATAATAGAGACATAGAGACAGTAGATTTAGCTGGCCTGTCATAATATAATAGAGACAGTATATCTACCTGGTCTGTCATTTTATAATAGAGACAGTAGATCTAGCTGGTATGTCATAATATAATAGAGACAGTAGATCTAGCTGGTCTGTCATAATATAATAGACAGTAGATCTAGCTGGTCTGTCATTTTATAATAGAGATAATAGATCTAGCTGGTCTGTCATAATATAATAGAGACAGTAGATCTAGCTGGTCTGTCATAATATAATAGAGACAATAGATCTAGCTGGTCTGTCATAGTATAATAGGGACAGTAGATCTACCTGGTCTGTCAAAATATAATAGAGACAGTAGATCTAGCTGGTCTGTCATAATATAATAGAGACAGTAGATCTACCTGGTCTGTCAAAATATAATAGAGACAGTAGATTTAATTGGTCTGTCATAATATAATAGAGACACTAGATCTAGCTGGTCTGTCATAATATAATAGAGATAGTAGATCCAGCTGGTCTGTCATAATGTCATATTATATTGAGACAATAGATCTAGCTGGTCTGTCATAATATAATAGAGACACTAGATCTAGCTGGTCTGTCATAATATAATAGAGATAGTAGATCTAGCTGGTCTGTCATAATGTCATATTATAATAGAGACACTAGATCTAGCTGGTCTGTCATAATATAATAGAGACAGTAGATCTAGCTGGTCTGTCATAATGTCATATTATAATTGAGACAATAGATCTAGCTGGTCTGTCATAATATAATAGAGACAGTAGATCTAGCCGGTCTGTCATATTATAATAGAGACAATAGATCTAGCTGGTCTGTCATATTATAATAGAGACAATTGATCTAGCTGGTCTGTCATAATACAATAGAGACAGTAGATCTAGCTGGTCTGTCATAATACAATAGAGACAGTAGATTTAGCTGCTCTGTCATACCATAATAGAGACATAGAGACAGTAGATTTAGCTGGTCTGTCATAATATAATAGAGACAGTATATCTACCTGGTCTGTCATTTTATAATAGAGACAGTAGATCTAGCTGGTCTGTCATAATATAATAGAGACAGTAGATCTAGCTGGTCTGTCATAATATAATAGAGACAGTAGATCTAGCTGGTCTGTCATAGTATAATAGGGACAGTAGATCTACCTGGTCTGTCACAATATAATAGAGACAGTAGATCTAGCTGGTCTGTCATAATATAATAGAGACAGTAGATCTACCTGGTCTGTCAAAATATAATAGAGACAGTAGATTTAATTGGTCTGTCATAATATAATAGAGACACTAGATCTAGCTGGTCTGTCATAATATAATAGAGATAGTAGATCTAGCTGGTCTGTCATAATACAATAGAGACAGTAGATCTAGCTGGTCTGTCATAATGTAATGGAGACAGTAGATCTAGCCGGTCTGTCATATTATAATAGAGACAATAGATCTAGCTGGTCTGTCATATTATAATAGAGACAATTGATCTAGCTGGTCTGTCATAATACAATAGCGAGAATAGATCTAGCTGGTCTGTCATTTTATAATGGAGTCGGTATATCTACCTGGTCTCTCATAATATAATAGAGACAGTAGATCTAGCTGGTCTGTCATAATACAATAGAGACAGTATATCTAGCTGGTCTGTCATAATATAATAGACAGTAGATCTAGCTGGTCTGTCATAATATAATAGACACAGTAAATCTAGCTGGTCTGTCATAATATAATAGAGACAGTATATCTACCTGGTCTGTCATAATATAATAGAGACAGTATATCGACCTGGTCTATCATAATACAGAAGAGACAGTAGATCTAGCTGGTCTGTCATAATATAATAGACACAGTAGATCTAGCTGGTCTGTTATAATATAATAGAGACAGTAGATCTAGCTGGTCTGTCATAATACAATAGAGACAGTAGATCTAGCTGGTCTGTCATAATACAATAGAGACAGTAGATTTAGCTGCTCTGTCATACCATAATAGAGACATAGAGACAGTAGATTTAGCTGGCCTGTCATAATATAATAGAGACAGTATATCTACCTGGTCTGTCATTTTATAATAGAGACAGTAGATCTAGCTGGTCTGTCATAATATAATAGAGACAGTAGATTTAGCTGGTCTGTCATAATATAATAGAGACAGTAGATCTACCTGGTCTGTCATTTTATAATAGAGACAGTAGATCTAGCTGGTCTGTCATAATATAATAGAGACAGTAGATCTAGCTGGTCTGTCATAGTATAATAGGGACAGTAGATCTAGCTGGTCTGTCATAATATAATAGAGACAGTATATCTACCTGGTCTGTCATTTTATAATAGAGACAGTAGATCTAGCTGGTCTGTCATAATATAATAGAGACAGTAGATCTAGCTGGTCTGTCATAATATAATAGAGACAGTAGATCTAGCTGGTCTGTCATAATACAATAGAGACAGTAGATCTAGCTGGTCTGTCATAATACAATAGAGACAGTAGATTTAGCTGCTCTGTCATACCATAATAGAGACATAGAGACAGTAGATTTAGCTGGCCTGTCATAATATAATAGAGACAGTATATCTACCTGGTCTGTCATTTTATAATAGAGACAGTAGATATAGCTGGTATGTCATAATATAATAGAGACAGTAGATCTAGCTGGTCTGTCATAATATAATAGAGACAGTAGATCTAGCTGGTCTGTCATAATATAATAGAGACAGTAGATCTAGCTGGTCTGTCATAATATAATAGAGACAGTAGATCTAGCTGGTCTGTCATAGTATAATAGGGACAGTAGATCTAGCTGGTCTGTCATAATATAATAGAGACAGTATATCTACCTGGTCTGTCATTTTATAATAGAGACAGTAGATCTAGCTGGTCTGTCATAATATAATAGAGACAGTAGATCTAGCTGGTCTGTCATAATATAATAGAGACAGTATATCTACCTGGTCTGTCATTTTATAATAGAGACAGTAGATCTAGCTGGTCTGTCATAATATAATAGAGACAGTAGATCTAGCTGGTCTGTCATAATATAATAGAGACAGTATATCTACCTGGTCTGTCATTTTATAATAGAGACAGTAGATCTAGCTGGTCTGTCATAATATAATAGAGACAGTAGATCTAGCTGGTCTGTCATAATATAATAGAGACAGTAGATCTAGCTGGTCTGTCATAATATAATAGAGACAGTAGATCTAGCTGGTCTGTCATAGTATAATAGGGACAGTAGATCTACCTGGTCTGTCAAAATATAATAGAGACAGTAGATCTAGCTGGTCTGTCATAATATAATAGAGACAGTAGATCTAGCTGGTCTGTCATAATATAATAGAGACAGTAGATCTAGCTGGTCTGTCATAATATAATAGAGACAGTAGATCTAGCTGGTCTGTCATAGTATAATAGGGACAGTAGATCTAGCTGGTCTGTCATAATATAATAGAGACAGTATATCTACCTGGTCTGTCATTTTATAATAGAGACAGTAGATCTAGCTGGTCTGTCATAATATAATAGAGACAGTAGATCTAGCTGGTCTGTCATAATATAATAGAGACATTAGATCTACCTGGTCTGTCATAATACAATAGAGACAGTAGATCTAGCTGGTCTGTCATAATACAATAGAGACAGTAGATTTAGCTGCTCTGTCATACCATAATAGAGACATAGAGACAGTAGATTTAGCTGGCCTGTCATAATATAATAGAGACAGTATATCTACCTGGTCTGTCATTTTATAATAGAGACAGTAGATCTAGCTGGTATGTCATAATATAATAGAGACAGTAGATCTAGCTGGTCTGTCATAATATAATAGAGACAGTAGATCTAGCTGGTCTGTCATAATATAATAGAGACAGTAGATCTAGCTGGTCTGTCATAATATAATAGAGACAGTAGATCTAGCTGGTCTGTCATAATATAATAGAGACAGTAGATCTAGCTGGTCTGTCATAATATAATAGAGACAGTATATCTACCTGGTCTGTCATTTTATAATAGAGACAGTAGATCTAGCTGGTCTGTCATAATATAATAGAGACAGTAGATCTAGCTGGTCTGTCATAATATAATAGAGACAGTATATCTACCTGGTCTGTCATTTTATAATAGAGACAGTAGATCTAGCTGGTCTGTCATAATATAATAGAGACAGTAGATCTAGCTGGTCTGTCATAATATAATAGAGACAGTATATCTACCTGGTCTGTCATTTTATAATAGAGACAGTAGATCTAGCTGGTCTGTCATAATATAATAGAGACAGTAGATCTAGCTGGTCTGTCATAATATAATAGAGACAGTAGATCTAGCTGGTCTGTCATAATATAATAGAGACAGTAGATCTAGCTGGTCTGTCATAGTATAATAGGGACAGTAGATCTACCTGGTCTGTCAAAATATAATAGAGACAGTAGATCTAGCTGGTCTGTCATAATATAATAGAGACAGTAGATCTAGCTGGTCTGTCATAATATAATAGAGACAGTAGATCTAGCTGGTCTGTCATAGTATAATAGGGACAGTAGATCTACCTGGTCTGTCAAAATATAATAGAGACAGTAGATCTAGCTGGTCTGTCATAATATAATAGAGACAGTAGATCTACCTGGTCTGTCAAAATATAATAGAGACAGTAGATTTAGTTGGTCTGTCATAATATAATAGAGCCACTAGATCTAGCTGGTCTGTCATAATATAATAGAGACAGTATATCTACCTGGTCTGTCATAATATAATAGAGACAGTATATCGACCTGGTCTGTCATAATATAATAGAGACAGTATATCGACCTGGTCTGTCAGAATACAGAAGAGACAGTAGATCTAGCTGGTCTGTCATAATATAATAGACACAGTAGATCTAGCTGGTCTGTTATAATATAATAGAGACAGTAGATCTAGCTGGTCTGTCATAATACAATAGAGACAGTAGATCTAGCTGGTCTGTCATAATACAATAGAGACAGTAGATTTAGCTGCTCTGTCATACCACAAATAGAGACATAGAGACAGTAGATTTAGCTGCTCTGTCATACCATAATAGAGACATAGAGACAGTAGATTTAGCTGGTCTGTCATAATATAATAGAGACAGTATATCTACCTGGTCTGTTTTTATAATAGAGACAGTAGATCTAGCTGGTCTGTCATAATATAATAGAGACAGTAGATCTAGCTGGTCTGTCATAATATAATAGAGACAGTAGATCTAGCTGGTCTGTCATAGTATAATAGGGACAGTAGATCTACCTGGTCTGTCAAAATATAATAGAGACAGTAGATCTAGCTGGTCTGTCATAATATAATAGAGACAGTAGATCTACCTGGTCTGTCAAAATATAATAGAGACAGTAGATTTAGTTGGTCTGTCATAATATAATAGAGACACTAGATCTAGATGGTCTGTCATAATATAATAGAGATAGTACATCTAGCTGGTCTGTCATAATATAATAGAGACAGTAGATCTAGCTGGTCTGTCATAATATAATAGAGACAGTAGATCTAGCTGGTCTGTCATAATATAATAGAGACAGTAGATCTAGCTGGTCTGTCATAGTATAATAGGGACAGTAGATCTACCTGGTCTGTCAAAATATAATAGAGACAGTAGATCTAGCTGGTCTGTCATAATATAATAGAGACAGTAGATCTAGCTGGTCTGTCATAATATAATAGAGACAGTAGATTTAATTGGTCTGTCATAATATAATAGAGACACTAGATCTAGCTGGTCTGTCATAATATAATAGAGATAGTAGATCCAGCTGGTCTGTCATAATGTCATATTATAATTGAGACAATAGATCTAGCTGGTCTGTCATAATATAATAGAGACACTAGATCTAGCTGGTCTGTCATAATATAATAGAGATAGTAGATCTAGCTGGTCTGTCATAATGTCATATTATAATAGAGACACTAGATCTAGCTGGTCTGTCATAATATAATAGAGACAGTAGATCTAGCTGGTCTGTCATAATGTCATATTATAATTGAGACAATAGATCTAGCTGGTCTGTCATAATATAATAGAGACAGTAGATCTAGCCGGTCTGTCATATTATAATAGAGACAATAGATCTAGCTGGTCTGTCATATTATAATAGAGACAATTGATCTAGCTGGTCTGTCATAATACAATAGAGACAGTAGATCTAGCTGGTCTGTCATAATACAATAGAGACAGTAGATTTAGCTGCTCTGTCATACCATAATAGAGACATAGAGACAGTAGATTTAGCTGGTCTGTCATAATATAATAGAGACAGTATATCTACCTGGTCTGTCATTTTATAATAGAGACAGATCTAGCTGGTCTGTCATAATATAATAGAGACAGTAGATCTAGCTGGTCTGTCATAATATAATAGAGACAGTAGATCTAGCTGGTCTGTCATAGTATAATAGGGACAGTAGATCTACCTGGTCTGTCACAATATAATAGAGACAGTAGATCTAGCTGGTCTGTCATAATATAATAGAGACAGTAGATCTACCTGGTCTGTCAAAATATAATAGAGACAGTAGATTTAATTGGTCTGTCATAATATAATAGAGACACTAGATCTAGCTGGTCTGTCATAATATAATAGAGATAGTAGATCTAGCTGGTCTGTCATAATACAATAGAGACAGTAGATCTAGCTGGTCTGTCATAATGTAATGGAGACAGTAGATCTAGCCGGTCTGTCATATTATAATAGAGACAATAGATCTAGCTGGTCTGTCATATTATAATAGAGACAATTGATCTAGCTGGTCTGTCATAATACAATAGCGAGAATAGATCTAGCTGGTCTGTCATTTTATAATGGAGTCGGTATATCTACCTGGTCTCTCATAATATAATAGAGACAGTAGATCTAGCTGGTCTGTCATAATACAATAGAGACAGTATATCTAGCTGGTCTGTCATAATATAATAGACAGTAGATCTAGCTGGTCTGTCATAATATAATAGACACAGTAAATCTAGCTGGTCTGTCATAATATAATAGAGACAGTATATCTACCTGGTCTGTCATAATATAATAGAGACAGTATATCGACCTGGTCAGTCATAATACAGAAGAGACTGTAGATCTAGCTGGTCTGTCATAATATAATAGACACAGTAGATCTAGCTGGTCTGTTATAATATAATAGAGACAGTAGATCTAGCTGGTCTATCATAATACAATAGAGACAGTAGATCTAGCTGGTCTGTCATAATACAATAGAGACAGTAGATTTAGCTGCTCTGTCATACCATAATAGAGACATAGAGACAGTAGATTTAGCTTGTCTGTCATTTTATAATAGAGACAGTAGATCTAGCTCATCTGTCATAATATAATAGAGACAGTAGATCTTGCTGGTCTGTCATAGTATAATAGGGACAGTAGATCTACCTGGTCTGTAAAAATATAATAGAGACAGTAGATCTAGCTGGTCTGTCATAATACAATAGAGACAGTAGATCTAGCTGGTCTGTCATAATGTCATATTATAATAGAGACAATAGATCTAGCTGGTCTGTCATAATATAATAGAGACAGTAGATCTAGCTGGTCTGTCATATTATAATAGAGACAATTGATCTAGCTGGTCTGTCATAATACAATAGAGACAGTAGATCTAGCTGGTCTGTCATAATGTCATAATGTCATATTATAATAATATAATATAATAAAAGAGACAATAGATCTAGCTGGTCTGTCATAATATAATAGAGACAGTAGATCTAGCCGGTCTGTCATATTATAATAGAGACAATAGATCTAGCTGGTCTGTCATATTATAATAGAGACAATTGATCTAGCTGGTCTGTCATAATACAATAGAGACAGTAGATCTAGCTGGTCTGTCATAATACAATAGAGACAGTAGATTTAGCTGCTCTGTCATACCATAATAGAGACATAGAGACAGTAGATTTAGCTGCTCTGTCATACCATAATAGAGACATAGAGACAGTAGATTTAGCTGGTCTGTCATAATATAATAGAGACAGTATATCTACCTGGTCTGTCATTTTATAATAGAGACAGATCTAGCTGGTCTGTCATAATATAATACAGACAGTAGATCTAGCTGGTCTGTCATAATATAATAGAGACAGTAGATCTAGCTGGTCTGTCATAGTATAATAGGGACAGTAGATCTACCTGGTCTGTCACAATATAATAGAGACAGTAGATCTAGCTGGTCTGTCATAATATAATAGAGACAGTAGATCTACCTGGTCTGTCAAAATATAATAGAGACAGTAGATTTAATTGGTCTGTCATAATATAATAGAGACACTAGATCTAGCTGGTCTGTCATAATATAATAGAGATAGTAGATCCAGCTGGTCTGTCATAATGTCATATTATAATTGAGACAATAGATCTAGCTGGTCTGTCATAATATAATAGAGACACTAGATCTAGCTGGTCTGTCATAATATAATAGAGATAGTAGATCTAGCTGGTCTGTCATAATGTCATATTATAATAGAGACACTAGATCTAGCTGGTCTGTCATAATATAATAGAGACAGTAGATCTAGCTGGTCTGTCATAATGTCATATTATAATTGAGACAATAGATCTAGCTGGTCTGTCATAATATAATAGAGACAGTAGATCTAGCCGGTCTGTCATATTATAATAGAGACAATAGATCTAGCTGGTCTGTCATATTATAATAGAGACAATTGATCTAGCTGGTCTGTCATAATACAATAGAGACAGTAGATCTAGCTGGTCTGTCATAATACAATAGAGACAGTAGATTTAGCTGCTCTGTCATACCATAATAGAGACATAGAGACAGTAGATTTAGCTGGTCTGTCATAATATAATAGAGACAGTATATCTACCTGGTCTGTCATTTTATAATAGAGACAGATCTAGCTGGTCTGTCATAATATAATAGAGACAGTAGATCTAGCTGGTCTGTCATAATATAATAGAGACAGTAGATCTAGCTGGTCTGTCATAGTATAATAGGGACAGTAGATCTACCTGGTCTGTCACAATATAATAGAGACAGTAGATCTAGCTGGTCTGTCATAATATAATAGAGACAGTAGATCTACCTGGTCTGTCAAAATATAATAGAGACAGTAGATTTAATTGGTCTGTCATAATATAATAGAGACACTAGATCTAGCTGGTCTGTCATAATATAATAGAGATAGTAGATCTAGCTGGTCTGTCATAATACAATAGAGACAGTAGATCTAGCTGGTCTGTCATAATGTAATAGAGACAGTAGATCTAGCCGGTCTGTCATATTATAATAGAGACAATAGATCTAGCTGGTCTGTCATATTATAATAGAGACAATTGATCTAGCTGGTCTGTCATAATACAATAGCGAGAATAGATCTAGCTGGTCTGTCATTTTATAATGGAGTCGGTATATCTACCTGGTCTCTCATAATATAATAGAGACAGTAGATCTAGCTGGTCTGTCATAATACAATAGAGACAGTAGATCTAGCTGGTCTGTCATAATATAATAGACAGTAGATCTAGCTGGTCTGTCATAATATAATAGACACAGTAGATCTAGCTGGTCTGTCATAATATAATAGAGACAGTATATCTACCTGGTCTGTCATAATATAATAGAGACAGTATATCGACCTGGTCAGTCATAATACAGAAGAGACTGTAGATCTAGCTGGTCTGTCATAATATAATAGACACAGTAGATCTAGCTGGTCTGTTATAATATAATAGAGACAGTAGATCTAGCTGGTCTATCATAATACAATAGAGACAGTAGATCTAGCTGGTCTGTCATAATACAATAGAGACAGTAGATTTAGCTGCTCTGTCATACCATAATAGAGACATAGAGACAGTAGATTTAGCTTGTCTGTCATTTTATAATAGAGACAGTAGATCTAGCTGGTCTGTCATAATATAATAGAGACAGTAGATCTTGCTGGTCTGTCATAGTATAATAGGGACAGTAGATCTACCTGGTCTGTAAAAATATAATAGAGACAGTAGATCTAGCTGGTCTGTCATAATACAATAGAGACAGTAGATCTAGCTGGTCTGTCATAATGTCATATTATAATAGAGACAATAGATCTAGCTGGTCTGTCATAATATAATAGAGACAGTAGATCTAGCTGGTCTGTCATATTATAATAGAGACAATTGATCTAGCTGGTCTGTCATAATACAATAGCGAGAATAGATCTAGCTGGTCTGTCATTTTATAATGGAGTCGGTATATCTACCTTTTCTCTCATAATATAATAGAGACAGTAGATCTAGCTGGTCTGTCATAATACAATAGAGACAGTAGATCTAGCTGGTCTGTCATAATAAAATAGACAGTAGATCTAGCTGGTTTGTCATAATATAATAGACAGTAGATCTAGCTGGTCTGTCATAATATAATAGACACAGTAGATCTAGCTGGTCTGTCATAATATAATAGAGACAGTATATCTACCTGGTCTGTCATAATATAATAGAGACAGTATATCGACCTGGTCTGTCATAATATAATAGAGACAGTATATCGACCTGGTCTGTCATAATACAGAAGAGACAGTAGATCTAGTTGGTCTGTCATAATATAATAGACACAGTAGATCTAGCTGGTCTGTCATAATACAATAGAGACAGTAGATCTACCTGGTCTGTCATAATATAATATATAATAATAATATATGCCATTTAGCAGACGCTTTTATCCAAAGCGACTTACAGTCATGTGTGCATACATTCTACGTATGGGGTGGTCCCGGGGATCGAACCCACTACCCTGGCGTTACAAGCGCCATGCTCTACCACTGAGCTACAGAAGGACCACGACCAGAAGTATATCGACCTGGTCTGTCATAATACAGAAGAGACAGTAGATCTAGCTGGTCTGTCATAATATAATAGACACAGTAGATCTAGCTGGTCTGTTATAATATAATAGAGACAGTAGTTCTAGCTGGTCTGTCATAATATAATAGAGACAGTATATCGACCTGGTCTGTCATAATATAATAGAGACAGTATATCGACCTGGTCTGTCATAATACAGAAGAGACAGTAGATCTAGCTGGTCTGTCATAATATAATAGAGACAGTATATCTACCTGGTCTGTCATTTTATAATAGAGACAGTAGATCTAGCTGGTATGTCATAATATAATAGAGACAGTAGATCTAGCTGGTCTGTCATAGTATAATAGGGACAGTAGATCTACCTGGTCTGTCAAAAATATAATAGAGACAGTAGATCTAGCTGGTCTGTCATAATACAATAGAGACAGTATATCGACCTGGTCTGTCACAATACAGAAGAGACAGTAGATCTAGCTGGTCTGTCATAATATAATAGAGACAGTAGATCTAGCTGGTCTGTCATAATATAATAGAGACAGTAGATCTAGCTGGTCTGTCATAGTATAATAGGGACAGTAGATCTACCTGGTCTGTCAAAATATAATAGAGACAGTAGATTTAGCTGCTCTGTCATACCATAATAGAGACATAGAGACAGTAGATTTAGCTGCTCTGTCATACCATAATAGAGACATAGAGACAGTAGATTTAGCTGGTCTGTCATAATATAATAGAGACAGTATATCTACCTGGTCTGTCATTTTATAATAGAGACAGTAGATCTAGCTGGTCTGTCATAATATAATAGAGACAGTAGATCTAGCTGGTCTGTCATAATATAATAGAGACAGTAGATCTAGCTGGTCTGTCATAATATAATAGACAGTAGATCTACCTGGTCTGTCAAAATATAATAGCGACAGTAGATCTAGCTGGTCTGTCATAATATAATAGAGACAGTAGATTTAGTTGGTCTGTCATAATATAATAGAGACACTAGATCTAGCTGGTCTGTCATAATATAATAGAGATAGTAGATCTAGCTGGTCTGTCATAATGTCATATTATAATTGAGACAATAGATCGAGCTGGTCTGTCATAATATAATAGAGACAGTAGATCTAGCCGGTCTGTCATGTTATAATAGAGACAATAGATCTAGCTGGTCTGTCATATTATAATAGAGACAATTGATCTAGCTGGTCTGTCATAATACAATAGCGAGAATAGATCTAGCTGGTCTGTCATTTTATAATGGAGTCGGTATATCTACCTGGTCTCTCATAATATAATAGAGACAGTAGATCTAGCTGGTCTGTCATAATACAATAGAGACAGTAGATCTAGCTGGTCTGTCATAATAAAATAGACAGTATATCTAGCTGGTCTGTCATAATATAATAGACACAGTAGATCTAGCTGGTCTGTCATAATATAATAGAGACAGTATATCTACCTGGTCTGTCATAATATAATAGAGACAGTATATCGACCTGGTCTGTCATAATACAGAAGAGACAGTATATCTAGCTGGTCTGTCATAATATAATAGACACAGTAGATCTAGCTGGTCTGTTATAATATAATAGAGACAGTAGATCTAGCTGGTCTGTCATAATATAATAGAGACAGTAGATCTAGCTGGTCTGTCATAATACAATAGAGACAGTAGATTTAGCTGCTCTGTCATACCATAATAGAGACATAGAGACAGTAGATTTAACTGGTCTGTCATAATATAATAGAGACAGTATATCTACCTGGTCTGTCATTTTATAATAGAGACAGTAGATCTAGCTGGTCTGTCATAATATAATAAAGACAGTAGATCTAGCTGGTCTGTCATAATATAATAGAGACAGTATATCGGCCTGGTCTGTCATAATATAATAGAGACAGTATATCGACCTGGTCTGTCATAATACAGAAGAGACAGTAGATCTAGCAGGTCTGTCATAATATAATAGACACAGTAGATCTAGCTGGTCTGTTATAATATAATAGAGACAGTAGATCTAGCTGGTCTGTCATAATACAATAGAGACAGTAGATCTAGCTGGTCTGGCATAATACAATAGAGACAGTAGATTTAGCTGCTCTGTCATACCATAATAGAGACATAGAGACAGTAGATTTAGCTGGTCTGTCATAATATAATAGAGACAGTATATCTACCTGGTCTGTCATTTTATAATAGAGACAGTAGATCTAGCTGTTCTGTCATAATATAATAGAGACAGTAGATCTAGCTGGTCTGTCATAGTATAATAGGGACAGTAGATCTACATGGTCTGTCAAAATATAATAGAGACAGTAGATCTAGCTGGTCTGTCATAATATAATAGAGACAGTAGATCTACCTGGTCTGTCAAAATATAATAGAGACAGTAGATTTAGTTGGTCTGTCATAATATAATAGAGACACTAGATCTAGCTGGTCTGTCATAATATAATAGAGATAGTAGATCTAGCTGGTCTGTCATAATACAATAGAGACAGTAGATTTAGCTGCTCTGTCATACCATAATAGAGACATAGAGACAGTAGATTTAGCTGGTCTGTCATAATATAATAGAGACAGTATATCTACCTGGTCTGTCATTTTATAATAGAGACAGTAGATCTAGCTGGTCTGTCATAATATAATAGAGACAGTAGATCGACCTGGTCTGTCATAATACAGAAGAGACAGTAGATCTAGCTGGTCTGTCATAATATAATAGACACAGTAGATCTAGCTGGTCTGTCATAATATAATAGAGACAGTATATCGACCTGGTCTGTCATAATATAATAGAGACAGTATATCGACCTGGTCTGTCATAATACAGAAGAGACAGTAGATCTAGCTGGTCTGTCATAATATAATAGACACAGTAGATCTAGCTGGTCTGTCATAATATAATAGAGACAGTAGATCGACCTGGTCTGTCATAATACAGAAGAGACAGTAGATCTAGCTGGTCTGTCATAATATAATAGACACAGTAGATCTAGCTGGTCTGTCATAATATAATAGAGACAGTATATCGACCTGGTCTGTCATAATATAATAGAGACAGTATATCGACCTGGTCTGTCATAATACAGAAGAGACAGTAGATCTAGCTGGTCTGTCATAATATAATAGACACAGTAGATCTAGCTGGTCTGTTATAATATAATAGAGACAGTAGATCTAGCTGGTCTGTCATAATACAATAGAGACAGTAGATTTAGCTGCTCTGTCATACCATAATAGAGACATAGAGACAGCAGATTTAACTGGTCTGTCATAATATAATAGAGACAGTATATCTACCTGGTCTGTCATTTTATAATAGAGACAGTAGATCTAGCTGGTCTGTCATAATATAATAGAGACAGTAGATCTAGCTGGTCTGTCATAATATAATAGAGACAGTATATCGGCCTGGTCTGTCATATTATAATAGAGACAGTATATCGACCTGGTCTGTCATAATACAGAAGAGACAGTAGATCTAGCTGGTCTGTCATAATATAATAGACACAGTAGATCTAGCTGGTCTGTTATAATATAATAGAGACAGTAGATCTAGCTGGTCTGTCATAATACAATAGAGACAGTAGATCTAGCTGGTCTGGCATAATACAATAGAGACAGTAGATTTAGCTGCTCTGTCATACCATAATAGAGACATAGAGACAGTAGATTTAGCTGGTCTGTCATAATATAATAGAGACAGTAGATCTAGCTGGTCTGTCATAGTATAATAGGGACAGTAGATCTACCTGGTCTGTCAAAATATAATAGAGACAGTAGATCTAGCTGGTCTGTCATAATATAATAGAGACAGTAGATCTACCTGGTCTGTCAAAATATAATAGAGACAGTAGATTTAGTTGGTCTGTCATAATATAATAGAGACACTAGATCTAGCTGGTCTGTCATAATATAATAGAGATAGTAGATCTAGCTGGTCTGTCATAATACAATAGAGACAGTAGATCTAGCTGGTCTGTCATAATTTCATATTATAATTGAGACAATAGATCTAGCTGGTCTGTCATAATATAATAGAGACAGTAGATCTTGCGGTCTGTCATATTATAATAGAGACAATAGATCTAGCTGGTCTGTCATATTATAATAGAGACAATTGATCTAGCTGGTCTGTCATAATACAATAGCGAGAATAGATCTAGCTGGTCTGTCATTTTACAATGGAGTCGGTATATCTACCTGGTCTCTCATAATATAATAGAGACAGTAGATCTAGCTGGTCTGACATAATACAATAGAGACAGTAGATCTAGCTGGTCTGTCATAATAAAATAGACAGTATATCTAGCTGGTCTGTCATAATATAATAGACAGTAGATCTAGCTGGTCTGTCATAATATAATAGACACAGTAGATCTAGCTGGTCTGTCATAATATAATAGAGACAGTATATCGACCTGGTCTGTCATAATATAATAGAGACAGTATATCGACCTGGTCTGTCATAATATAATAGAGACAGTATATCGACCTGGTCTGTCATAATACAGAAGAGACAGTAGATCTAGCTGGTCTGTCATAATATAATAGACACAGTAGATCTAGCTGGTCTGTTATAATATAATAGAGACAGTAGATCTACCTGGTCTGTCATAATATAATAGAGACAGTAGATCTAGCTGGTCTGTCATAATATAATAGAGACAGTAGATCTACCTGGTCTGTCAAAATATAATAGAGTCAGTAGATTTAGTTGGTCTGTCATAATATAATAGAGACACTAGATCTAGCTGGTCTGTCATAATATAATAGAGATAGTAGATCTAGCTGGTGTGTCATAATACAATAGAGACAGTAGATTTAGCTGCTCTGTCATACCATAATAGAGACATAGAGACAGTAGATTTAGCTGGTCTGTCATAATATAATAGAGACAGTATATCTACCTGGTCTGTCATTTTATAATAGAGACAGTAGATCTAGCTGGTCTGTCATAATATAATAGAGACAGTAGATCTAGCTGGTCTGTTATAATATAATAGACACAGTAGATCTAGCTGGTCTGTTATAATATAATAGAGACATTAGATCTAGCTGGTCTGTCATAATACAATAGAGACAGTAGATCTTGCTGGTCTGTCATAATACAATAGAGACAGTAGATTTAGCTGCTCTGTCATACCATAATAGAGACTTTTATAGAGACAGTAGATTTAACTGGTCTGTCATAATATAATAGAGACAGTATATCTACCTGGTCTGTCATTTATAATAGAGACAGTAGATCTAGCTGGTCTGTCATAATATAATAGAGACAGTAGATCTAGCTGGTCTGTCATAATATAATAGAGACAGTAGATTTAGCTGCTCTGTCATACCATAATAGATAATAGAGACAGTAGATCTAGCTGGTCTGTCATAATATAATAGAGACAGTAGATCTAGCTGGTCTGTCATAATATAATAGAGACAGTAGATCTAGCTGGTCTGTCATAATATAATAGAGACAGTAGATCTAGCTGGTCTGTCAAAATATAATAGAGACAGTAGATCTAGCTGGTCTGTCATAATATAATAGAGACAGTAGATCTAGCTGGTCTGTCATAATATAATAGAGACAGTAGATCTAGCTGGTCTGTCATAATACAATAGAGACAGTAGATCTAGCTGGTCTGTCATAATACAATAGAGACAGTAGATCTAGCTGGTCTGTCATAATAATAGATCTACATAGAGACAGTAGATTTAAATGGTCTGTCATAATATAATAGAGACAGTAGATCTAGCTGGTCTGTCATTTATAATAGAGACAGTAGATCTAGCTGGTCTGTCATAATATAATAGAGACAGTAGATCTAGCTGGTCTGTCATATAATATAATAGAGACAGTAGATCTACCTGGTCTCTCATAATATAATAGAGACAGTAGATCTAGCTGGTCTGTCATAATATAATAGAGACAGTATATCTAGCTGGTCTGTCATAATACAGAAGAGACAGTAGATCTAGCTGGTCTGTCATAATATAATAGACACAGTAGATCTAGCTGGTCTGTCATAATATAATAGAGACAGTAGATCTAGCTGGTCTGTCATAATATAATAGAGACAGTAGATCTAGCTGGTCTGTCATAATATAATAGAGACAGTAGATCGAGCTGGTCTGTCATAATAATAGAGACATAGAGACAGTAGATTTAGCTGGTCTGTCATAATATAATAGAGACAGTATAGCTGGTCTGTTATAATATAATAGAGACAGTTATCTACCTGGTCTGTCATAATATAATAGAGACAGTAGATCTAGCTGGTCTGTCATAATATAATAGAGACAGTAGATCTAGCTGGTCTGTCAAAATATAATAGAGACAGTAGATTTAGTTGGTCTTTCATAATATAATAGAGACACTAGATCTAGCTGGTCTGTCATAATATAATAGAGATAGTAGATCTAGCTGGTCTGTCATAATACAATAGAGACAGTAGATTTAGCTGGTCTGTCATAATATAATAGAGACAGTAGATCTAGCTGGTCTGTCATAATATAATAGAGACAGTAGATCTAGCTGGTCTGTCATAATATAATAGAGACAGTAGATCTAGCTGGTCTGTCATAATATAATAGAGACAGTAGATTTAGTTGGTCTGTCATAATATAATAGAGACAGTAGATCTAGCTGGTCTGTCATAATATAATAGAGACAGTAGATCTAGCTGGTCTGTCATAATATAATAGAGACAGTAGATCTAGCTGGTCTGTCATAATACAATAGAGACAGTAGATTTAGCTGGTCTGTCATAATATAATAGAGACAGTAGATCTAGCTGGTCTGTCATAATAATATAATAGAGACAGTAGATCTAGCTGGTCTGTCATATTATAATAGAGACATTAGATCTAGCTGGTCTGTCATAATACAATAGAGACAGTAGATCTAGCTGGTCTGTCATTTTATAATAGAGACAGTATATCTACCTGGTCTGTCATAATATAATAGAGACAGTAGATCTAGCTGGTCTGTCATAATATAATAGAGACAGTAGATCTAGCTGGTCTGTCATAATAAAAGAGACAGTATATCTAGCTGGTCTGTCATAATATAATAGACACAGTAGATCTAGCTGGTCTGTCATAATATAATAGAGACAGTATATCTACCTGGTCTGTCATAATATAATAGAGACAGTATATCTACCTGGTCTGTCATAATACAGAAGAGACAGTATATCTAGCTGGTCTGTCATAATATAATAGAGACAGTAGATCTAGCTGGTCTGTTATAATATAATAGAGACAGTAGATCTAGCTGGTCTGTCATAATATAATAGAGACAGTAGATCTAGCTGGTCTGTCATAATACAATAGAGACAGTAGATTTAGCTGCTCTGTCATACCATAATAGAGACATAGAGACAGTAGATTTAACTGGTCTGTCATAATATAATAGAGACAGTATATCTACCTGGTCTGTCATTTTATAATAGAGACAGTAGATCTAGCTGGTCTGTCATAATATAATAAAGACAGTAGATCTAGCTGGTCTGTCATAATATAATAGAGACAGTATATCGGCCTGGTCTGTCATAATATAATAGAGACAGTAGATCTAGCTGGTCTGTCATAATATAAGAAGAGACAGTAGATCTAGCTGGTCTGTCATAATATAATAGAGACAGTAGATCTAGCTGGTCTGTTATAATATAATAGAGACAGTAGATCTAGCTGGTCTGTCATAATATAATAGAGACAGTAGATCTAGCTGGTCTGTCATAATATAATAGAGACAGTAGATTTAGCTGGTCTGTCATAATATAATAGAGACAGTATATCTACCTGGTCTGTCATTTTATAATAGAGACAGTAGATCTAGCTGGTCTGTCATAATATAATAGAGACAGTAGATCTAGCTGGTCTGTCATAGTATAATAGGGACAGTAGATCTAGCTGGTCTGTCATAATATAATAGAGACAGTAGATCTAGCTGGTCTGTCATAATATAATAGAGACAGTAGATCTAGCTGGTCTGTCATAATATAATAGAGACAGTAGATTTAGTTGGTCTGTCATAATATAATAGAGACACTAGATCTAGCTGGTCTGTCATAATATAATAGCGATAGTAGATCTAGCTGGTCTGTCATAATACAATAGAGACAGTAGATTTAGCTGCTCTGTCATACCATAATAGAGACATAGAGACAGTAGATTTAGCTGGTCTGTCATAATATAATAGAGACAGTATATCTACATGGTCTGTCATTTTATAATAGAGACAGTAGATCTAGCTGGTCTGTCATAATATAATAGAGACAGTAGATCGACCTGGTCTGTCATAATACAGAAGAGACAGTAGATCTAGCTGGTCTGTCATAATATAATAGACACAGTAGATCTAGCTGGTCTGTCATAATATAATAGAGACAGTATATCGACCTGGTCTGTCATAATATAATAGAGACAGTATATCGACCTGGTCTGTCATAATACAGAAGAGACAGTAGATCTAGCTGGTCTGTCATACCATAATAGAGACAGTAGATCTAGCTGGTCTGTCATAATATAATAGAGACAGTAGATCGAGCTGGTCTGTCATAATACAGAAGAGACAGTAGATCTAGCTGGTCTGTCATAATATAATAGAGACAGTAGATCTAGCTGGTCTGTCATAATATAATAGAGACAGTATATCGACCTGGTCTGTCATAATATAATAGAGACAGTATATCTAGCTGGTCTGTCATAATACAAAGAGACAGTAGATCTAGCTGGTCTGTCATAATATAATAGACACAGTAGATCTAGCTGGTCTGTTATAATATAATAGAGACAGTAGATCTAGCTGGTCTGTCATAATACAATAGAGACAGTAGATTTAGCTGCTCTGTCATACCATAATAGAGACATAGAGACAGCAGATTTAACTGGTCTGTCATAATATAATAGAGACAGTATATCTACCTGGTCTGTCATTTTATAATAGAGACAGTAGATCTAGCTGGTCTGTCATAATATAATAGAGACAGTAGATCTAGCTGGTCTGTCATAATATAATAGAGACAGTATATCGGCCTGGTCTGTCATATTATAATAGAGACAGTATATCGACCTGGTCTGTCATAATACAGAAGAGACAGTAGATCTAGCTGGTCTGTCATAATATAATAGACACAGTAGATCTAGCTGGTCTGTTATAATATAATAGAGACAGTAGATCTAGCTGGTCTGTCATAATACAATAGAGACAGTAGATCTAGCTGGTCTGGCATAATACAATAGAGACAGTAGATTTAGCTGCTCTGTCATACCATAATAGAGACATAGAGACAGTAGATTTAGCTGGTCTGTCATAATATAATAGAGACAGTAGATCTAGCTGGTCTGTCATAGTATAATAGGACAGTAGATCTACCTGGTCTGTCAAAATATAATAGAGACAGTAGATCTAGCTGGTCTGTCATAATATAATAGAGACAGTAGATCTACCTGGTCTGTCAAAATATAATAGAGACAGTAGATTTAGTTGGTCTGTCATAATATAATAGAGACACTAGATCTAGCTGGTCTGTCATAATATAATAGAGATAGTAGATCTAGCTGGTCTGTCATAATACAATAGAGACAGTAGATCTAGCTGGTCTGTCATAATGTCATATTATAATTGAGACAATAGATCTAGCTGGTCTGTCATAATATAATAGAGACAGTAGATCTAGCCGGTCTGTCATATTATAATAGAGACAATAGATCTAGCTGGTCTGTCATATTATAATAGAGACAATTGATCTAGCTGGTCTGTCATAATACAATAGCGAGAATAGATCTAGCTGGTCTGTCATTTTACAATGGAGTCTAGCTGGGTATATCTACCTGGTCTCTCATAATATAATAGAGACAGTAGATCTAGCTGGTCTGACATAATACAATAGAGACAGTAGATCTAGCTGGTCTGTCATAATAAAATAGACAGTATATCTAGCTGGTCTGTCATAATATAATAGAGACAGTAGATCTAGCTGGTCTGTCATAATATAATAGGCACAGCTGGTCTGTAGATCTAGCTGGTCTGTCATAATATAATAGAGACAGTATATCAGTACCTGGTCTGTCATAATATAATAGAGACAGTATATCTACCTGGTCTGTCATAATATAATAGAGACAGTAGATATCGACCTGGTCTGTCATAATACAGATAGAGACAGTAGATCTAGCTGGTCTGTCATAATATAATAGACACAGTAGATCTAGCTGGTCTGTTATAATATAATAGAGACAGTAGATCTACCTGGTCTGTCATAATATAATAGAGACAGTAGATCTAGCTGGTCTGTCATAATATAATAGAGACAGTAGATCTACCTAATATAATCTGTCAAAATATAATAGAGATAGTAGATCTAGCTGGTCTGTCATAATACAATAGAGACAGTAGATTTAGCTGCTCTGTCATACCATAATAGAGATATAGAGACAGTAGATTTAGCTGGTCTGTCATAATATAATAGAGACAGTATATCTAGCTGGTCTGTCATAATATAATAGAGACAGTAGATCTAGCTGGTCTGTCATAATATAATAGAGACAGTAGATCTAGCTGGTCTGTCATTTTATAATAGAGACAGTAGATCTAGCTGGTCTGTCATAATATAATAGAGACAGTAGATCTAGCTGGTCTGTCATAATATAATAGAGACAGTAGATCTAGCTGGTCTGTTATAATATAATAGACACAGTAGATCTAGCTGGTCTGTTATAATATAATAGAGACAGTAGATCTAGCTGGTCTGTCATAATACAATAGAGACAGTAGATCTAGCTGGTCTGTCATAATACAATAGAGACAGTAGATTTAGCTGCTCTGTCATACCATAATAGAGACATAGAGACAGTAGATTTAACTGGTCTGTCATAACATAATAGAGACAGTATATCTACCTGGTCTGTCATTTTATAATAGAGACAGTAGATCTAGCTGGTCTGTCGTAATATAATAGAGACAGTAGATCTAGCTGGTCTGTTATAATATAATAGACACAGTAGATTTAACTGGTCTGTCATAATATAATAGAGACAGTATATCTACCTGGTCTGTCATTTTATAATAGAGACAGTAGATCTAGCTGGTCTGTCATAATACAATAGAGACAGTAGATCTAGCTGGTCTGTCATAATGTCATATTATAATTGAGACAATAGATCTAGCTGGTCTGTCATAATATAATAGAGACAGTAGATCTAGCCGGTCTGTCATATTATAATAGAGACAATAGATCTAGCTGGTCTGTAACATTATAATAGAGGCAATTGATCTAGCTGGTCTGTCATAATACAATAGCGAGAATAGATCTAGCTGGTCTGTCATTTTACAATGGAGTCGGTATATCTACCTGGTTTCTCATAATATAATAGAGACAGTAGATCTAGCTGGTCTGACATAATACAATAGAGACAGTAGATCTAGCTGGTCTGTCATAATAAAATAGACAGTATATCTAGCTGGTCTGTCATAATATAATAGACAGTAGATCTAGCTGGTCTGTCATAATATAATAGACACAGTAGATCTAGCTGGTCTGTCATAATATAATAGAGACAGTATATTGACCTGGTCTGTCATAATATAATAGAGACAGTATATCGACCTGGTCTGTCATAATATAATAGAGACAGTAGATCTACCTGGTCTGTCAAAATATAATAGAGACAGTAGATCTAACTGGTCTGTCATAATATAATAGACACAGTAGATCTAGCTGGTCTGTTATAATATAATAGAGACAGTAGATCTACCTGGTCTGTCATAATATAATAGAGACAGTAGATCTAGCTGGTCTGTCATAATATAATAGAGACAGTAGATCTACCTGGTCTGTCAAAATATAATAGAGTCAGTAGATTTAGTTGGTCTGTCATAATATAATAGAGACACTAGATCTAGCTGGTCTGTCATAATATAATAGAGATAGTAGATCTAGCTGGTCTGTCATAATACAATAGAGACAGTAGATTTAGCTGCTCTGTCATACCATAATAGAGACATAGAGACAGTAGATTTAGCTGGTCTGTCATAATATAATAGAGACAGTATATCTACCTGGTCTGTCATTTTATAATAGAGACAGTAGATCTAGCTGGTCTGTCATAATATAATAGAGACAGTAGATCTAGCTGGTCTGTTATAATATAATAGACACAGTAGATCTAGCTGGTCTGTTATAATATAATAGAGACAGTAGATCTAGCTGGTCTGTCATAATACAATAGAGACAGTAGATCTTGCTGGTCTGTCATAATACAATAGAGACAGTAGATTTAGCTGCTCTGTCATACCATAATAGAGACATAGAGACAGTAGATTTAACTGGTCTGTCATAATATAATAGAGACAGTATATCTACCTGGTCTGTCATTTTATAATAGAGACAGTAGATCTAGCTGGTCTGTCATAATACAATAGAGACAGTAGATCTAGCTGGTCTGTCATAATACAATAGAGACAGTAGATTTAGCTGCTCTGTCATACCATAATAGAGACATAGAGACAGTAGATTTAACTGGTCTGTCATAATATAATAGAGACAGTAGATCTAGCTGGTCTGTCATTTTATAATAGAGACAGTAGATCTAGCTGGTCTGTCATAATATAATAGAGACAGTAGATCTAGCTGGTCTGTCATAATATAATAGAGACAGTAGATCTAGCTGGTCTGTTATAATATAATAGACACTGTAGATCTAGCTGGTCTGTTATAATATAATAGAGACAGTAGATCTAGCTGGTCTGTCATAATACAATAGAGACAGTAGATCTAGCTGGTCTGTCATAATACAATAGAGACAGTAGATTTAGCTGCTCTGTCATACCATAATAGAGACATAGAGACAGTAGATTTAACTGGTCTGTCATAATATAATAGAGACAGTATATCTACCTGGTCTGTCATTTTATAATAGAGACAGTAGATCTAGCTGGTCTGTCGTAATATAATAGAGATAGTAGATCTAGCTGGTCTGTTATAATACAATAGACACAGTAGATTTAACTGGTATGTCATAATATAATAGAGACAGTATATCTACCTGGTCTGTCATTTTATAATAGAGACAGTAGATCTAGCTGGTCTGTCATAATACAATAGAGACAGTAGATCTAGCTGGTCTGTCATAATACAATAGAGACAGTAGATTTAGCTGCTCTGTCATACCATAATAGAGACATAGAGACAGTAGATTTAACTGGTCTGTCATAATATAATAGAGACAGTAGATCTAGCTGGTCTGTCATTTTATAATAGAGACAGTAGATCTAGCTGGTCTGTCATAATATAATAGAGACAGTAGATCTAGCTGGTCTGTCATAATATAATAGAGACAGTAGATCTAGCTGGTCTGTTATAATATAATAGACACTGTAGATCTAGCTGGTCTGTTATAATATAATAGAGACAGTAGATCTAGCTGGTCTGTCATAATACAATAGAGACAGTAGATCTAGCTGGTCTGTCATAATACAATAGAGACAGTAGATTTAGCTGCTCTGTCATACCATAATAGAGACATAGAGACAGTAGATTTAACTGGTCTGTCATAATATAATAGAGACAGTATATCTACCTGGTCTGTCATTTTATAATAGAGACAGTAGATCTAGCTGGTCTGTCGTAATATAATAGAGACAGTAGATCTAGCTGGTCTGTTATAATATAATAGACACAGTAGATCTAGCTGGTCTGTCATAATATAATAGAGACAGTATATCGACCTGGTCTGTCATAATATAATAGAGACAGTATATCGACCTGGTCTGTCATAATACAGAAGAGACAGTAGATCTAGCTGGTCTGTCATAATATAATAGACACAGTAGATCTAGCTGGTCTGTTATAATATAATAGAGACAGTAGATCTAGCTGGTCTGTCATAATACAATAGAGACAGTAGATCTAGCTGGTCTGTCATAATACAATAGAGACAGTAGATTTAGCTGCTCTGTCATACCATAATAGAGACATAGAGACAGTAGATTTAGCTGGTCTGTCATAATATAATAGAGACAGTATATCTACCTGGTCTGTCATTTTATAATAGAGACAGTAGATCTAGCTGGTCTGTCATAATATAATAGAGACAGTAGATCTACCTGGTCTGTCAAAATATAATAGAGACAGTAGATTTAGTTGGTCTGTCATAATATAATAGAGACACTAGATCTAGCTGGTCTGTCATAATATAATAGAGATAGTAGATCTAGCTATGCTGTCATAATACAATAGAGACAGTAGATTTAGCTGGTATGTCATAATATAATAGAGACAGTATATCTACCTGGTCTGTCATTTTATAATAGAGACAGTAGATCTAGCTGGTCTGTCATAATATAATAGAGACAGTAGATCTACCTGGTCTGTCAAAATATAATAGAGACAGTAGATTTAGTTGGTCTGTCATAATATAATAGAGACAGTAGATCTAGCTGGTCTGTCATAATATAATAGAGACACTAGATCTAGCTGGTCTGTTATA
This sequence comes from Oncorhynchus keta, assembly GCF_023373465.1. NCBI lineage: Eukaryota > Metazoa > Chordata > Actinopteri > Salmoniformes > Salmonidae > Oncorhynchus > Oncorhynchus keta. The sequence continues at coordinate 42,423 of NW_026283992.1, forward strand.
ATATAATAGAGACAGTAGATCTAGCTGGTCTGTCATAATACAATAGAGACAGTAGATCTAGCTGGTCTGTCATAATATAATAGAGACAGTAGATCTAGCTGGTCTGTCATAATGTCATATTATAATAGAGACAGTAGATCTAGCTGGTCTGTCATATTATAATAGAGACAATTGATCTAGCTGGTCTGTCATAATACAATAGCGAGAATAGATCTAGCTGGTCTGTCATTTTATAATGGAGTCGGTATATCTACCTGGTCTCTCATAATATAATAGATATAGTATATCGACCTGGTCTGTCATAATACAGAAGAGACAATAGATCTAGCTGGTCTGTCATATTATAATAGAGACAATAGATCTAGCTGGTCTGTCATAATAAAATAGAGACAGTATATCTAGCTGGTCTGTCATATTATAATAGAGACAGTAGATCTAGCTGGTCTGTCATATTATAATAGAGACAATTGATCTAGCTGGTCTGTCATAATACAATAGCGAGAATAGATCTAGCTGGTCTGTCATTTTATAATGGAGTCGGTATATCTACCTGGTCTCTCATAATATAATAGAGACAGTAGATCTAGCTGGTCTGTCATAATACAATAGAGACAGTAGATCTAGCTGGTCTGTCATAATAAAATAGACAGTATATCTAGCTGGTCTGTCATAATATAATAGACAGTAGATCTAGCTGGTCTGTCATAATATAATAGACACAGTAGATCTAGCTGGTCTGTCATAATATAATAGAGACAGTATATCGATCTGGTCTGTCATAATATAATAGAGACAGTATATCTACCTGGTCTGTCATAATATAATAGAGACAGTATATCGACCTGGTCTGTCATAATACAGAAGAGACAGTAGATCTAGCTGGTCTGTCATAATATAATAGACACATTAGATCTAGCTGGTCTGTCATAATACAATAGAGACAGTAGATCTAGCTGGTCTGTCATAATACAATAGAGACAGTAGATTTAGCTGCTCTGTCATACCATAATAGAGACATAGAAACAGTAGATTTAGCTGGTCTGTCATAATATAATAGAGACAGTATATCTACCTGGTCTGTCATTTTATAATAGAGACAGTAGATCTAGCTGGTCTGTCATAATATAATAGAGACAGTAGATCTATCTGGTCTGTCATAATATAATAGAGACAGTAGATCTATCTGGTCTGTCATAGCATAATAGGGACAGTAGATCTACCTGGTCTGTCAAAATATAATAGAGACAGTAGATCTAGCTGGTCTGTCATAATATAATAGAGACAGTAGATCTACCTGGTCTGTCAAAATATAATAGAGACAGTAGATTTAGTTGGTCTGTCATAATATAATAGAGACACTAGATCTAGCTGGTCTGTCATAATATAATAGAGATAGTAGATCTAGCTGGTCTGTCATAATACAATAGAGACAGTAGATCTAGCTGGTCTGTCATAATGTCATATTATAATTGAGACAATAGATCTAGCTGGTCTGTCATAATATAATAGAGACAATAGATCTAGCTGGTCTGTCATATTATAATAGAGACAATTGATCTAGCTGGTCTGTCATAATAAAATAGACAGTATATCTAGCTGGTCTGTCATAATATAATAGAGACAGTAGATCTACCTGGTCTGTCAAAATATAATAGAGATAGTAGATTTAGTTGGTCTGTCATAATATAATAGAGACACTAGATCTAGCTGGTCTGTCATAATATAATAGAGATAGTAGATCTAGCTATGCTGTCATAATACAATAGAGACAGTAGATCTAGCTGGTCTGTCATAATGTCATATTATAATAGAGACAGTAGATCTAGCTGGTCTGTCATATTATAATAGAGACAATTGATCTAGCTGGTCTGTCATAATACAATAGCGAGAATAGATCTAGCTGGTCTGTCATTTTATAATGGAGTCGGTATATCTACCTGGTCTCTCATAATATAATAGACACAGTAGATCTAGCTGGTCTGTCATAATGTCATATTATAATAGAGACAGTAGATTTAGCTGCTCTGTCATACCATAATAGAGACATAGAGACAGTAGATTTAGCTGGTCTGTCATTTTATAATAGAGACAGTAGATCTAGCTGGTCTGTCATAATATAATAGAGACAGTAGATCTAGCTGGTCTGTCAAAATATAATAGAGACAGTAGATTTAGTTGGTCTGTCATAATATAATAGAGACAGTATATCGACCTGGTCTGTCATAATATAATAGAGACAGTATATCGACCTGGTCTGTCATAATACAGAAGAGACAGTAGATCTAGCTGGTCTGTCATAATATAATAGACACAGTAGATCTAGCTGGTCTGTTATAATATAATAGAGACAGTAGATCTAGCTGGTCTGTCATAATACAATAGAGACAGTAGATCTAGCTGGTCTGTCATAATACAATAGAGACAGTAGATTTAGCTGCTCTGTCATACCATAATAGAGACATAGAGACAGTAGATTTAGCTGGTCTGTCATAATATAATAGAGACAGTATATCTACCTGGTCTGTCATTTTATAATAGAGACAGTATATCGACCTGGTCTGTCATAATATAATAGAGACAGTAGATCTAGCTGGTCTGTCAAAATATAATAGAGACAGTAGATTTAGTTGGTCTGTCATAATATAATAGAGACAGTATATCTAGCTGGTCTGTCATAATATAATAGAGATAGTAGGTCTAGCTATGCTGTCATAATACAATAGAGACAGTAGATTTAGCTGGTCTGTCATAATATAATAGAGACAGTATATCTACCTGGTCTGTCATTTTATAATAGAGACAGTAGATCTAGCTGGTCTGTCATAATATAATAGAGACAGTAGATCTACCTGGTCTGTCAAAATATAATAGAGACAGTAGATTTAGTTGGTCTGTCATAATATAATAGAGACAGTAGATCTAGCTGGTCTGTCATAATATAATAGAGACACTAGATCTAGCTGGTCTGTCATAATATAATAGAGACAGTAGATCTAGCTGGTCTGTCATAATATAATAGAGACAGTAGATCTAGCTGGTCTGTCATAGTATAATAGGGACAGTAGATCTAGCTGGTCTGTCATAATGTCATATTATAATTGAGACAGTAGATCTAGCTGGTCTGTCATATTATAATAGAGACAATTGATCTAGCTCGTCTGTCATAATACAATAGCGAGAATAGGTCTAGCTGGTCTGTCATTTTATAATGGAGTCGGTATATCTACCTGGTCTCTCATAATATAATAGAGACAGTAGATCTAGCTGGTCAGTCATAATACAATAGAGACAGTAGATCTAGCTGGTCTGTCATAATGTCATATTACAATAGAGACAATAGATCTAGCTTGTCTGTCATAATATAATAGAGACAGTAGATCTAGCTGGTCTGTCATATTATAATAGAGACAGTAGATCTAGCTGGTCTGTCATATTATAATAGAGACAATTGATCTAGCTGGTCTGTCATAATACAATAGCGAGAATAGATCTAGCTGGTCTGTCATTTTTATAATGGAGTCGGTATATCTACCTAGTCTCTCGTAATATAATAGAGACAGTAGATCTAGCTGGTCTGTCATAATACAATAGAGACAGTAGATCTAGCTGGTCTGTCATAATAAAATAGACAGTATATCTAGCTGGTCTGTCATAATATAATAGACAGTAGATCTAGCTGGTCTGTCATAATATAATAGACACAGTAGATCTACCTGGTCTGTCATAATATAATAGAGACAGTATATCTACCTGGTCTGTCATAATATAATAGAGACAGTATATCGATCTGGTCTGTCATAATATAAAGAGACAGTATATCTACCTGGTCTGTCATAATATAATAGAGACAGTATATCGACCTGGTCTGTCATAATACAGAAGAGACAGTAGATCTAGCTGGTCTGTCATAATATAATAGACACAGTAGAGCTGGTCTGTCATAATACAATAGAGACAGTAGATCTAGCTGGTCTGTCATAATACAATAGAGACAGTAGATTTAGCTGCTCTGTCATACCATAATAGAGACATAGAAACAGTAGATTTAGCTGGTCTGTCATAATATAATAGAGACAGTATATCTACCTGGTCTGTCATTTTATAATAGAGACAGTAGATCTAGCTGGTCTGTCATAATATAATAGAGACAGTAGATCTATCTGGTCTGTCATAATATAATAGAGACAGTAGATCTATCTGGTCTGTCATAGCATAATAGGGACAGTAGATCTACCTGGTCTGTCAAAATATAATAGAGACAGTAGATCTAGCTGGTCTGTCATAATATAATAGAGACAGTAGATCTACCAGGTCTGTCAAAATATAATAGAGACAGTAGATTTAGTTGGTCTGTCATAATATAATAGAGACACTAGATCTAGCTGGTCTGTCATAATATAATAGAGATAGTAGATCTAGCTGGTCTGTCATAATACAATAGAGACAGTAGATCTAGCTGGTCTGTCATAATGTCATATTATAATTGAGACAATAGATCTAGCTGGTCTGTCATAATATAATAGAGACAGTAGATCTAGCCGGTCTGTCATATTATAATAGAGACAATAGATCTAGCTGGTCTGTCATATTATAATAGAGACAATTGATCTAGCTGGTCTGTCATAATAAAATAGACAGTATATCTAGCTGGTCTGTCATAATATAATAGAGACAGTAGATCTACCTGGTCTGTCAAAATATAATAGAGACAGTAGATTTAGTTGGTCTGTCATAATATAATAGAGACACTAGATCTAGCTGGTCTGTCATAATATAATAGAGACAGTAGATCTAGCTGGTCTGTCATATTATAATAGAGACAATTGATCTAGCTGGTCTGTCATAATACAATAGCGAGAATAGATCTAGCTGGTCTGTCATTTTATAATGGAGTCGGTATATCTACCTGGTCTCTCATAATATAATAGACACAGTAGATCTAGCTGGTCTGTCATAATGTCATATTATAATAGAGACAGTAGATTTAGCTGCTCTGTCATACCATAATAGAGACATAGAGACAGTAGATTTAGCTGGTCTGTCATTTTATAATAGAGACAGTAGATCTAGCTGGTCTGTCATAATATAATAGAGACAGTAGATCTACCTGGTCTGTCAAAATATAATAGAGACAGTAGATTTAGTTGGTCTGTCATAATATAATAGAGACACTAGATCTAGCTGGTCTGTCATAATATAATATAGATAGTAGATCTAGCTATGCTGTCATAATACAATAGAGACAGTAGATCTAGCTGGTCTGTCATAATGTCATATTATAATAGAGACAATAGATCTAGCTGGTCTGTCATAATATAATAGAGACAGTAGATCTAGCTGGTCTGTCATAATGTCATATTATAATAGAGACAGTAGATCTAGCTGGTCTGTCATATTATAATAGAGACAATTGATCTAGCTGGTCTGTCATAATACAATAGCGAGGATAGATCTAGCTGGTCTGTCATTTTATAATGGAGTCGGTATATCTACCTGGTCTCTCATAATATAATAGATACAGTAGATCTAGCTGGTCTGTCATAATACAATAGAGACAGTAGATCTAGCTGGTCTGTCATAATGTCATATTATAATAGAGACAATAGATCTAGCTGGTCTGTCATAATATAATAGAGACAGTAGATCTAGCTGGTCTGTCATATTATAATAGAGACAGTAGATCTAGCTGGTCTGTCATATTATAATAGAGACAGTAGATCTAGCTGGTCTGTCATAATACAATAGCGAGAATAGATCTAGCTGGTCTGTCATTTTATAATGGAGTCGGTATATCTACCTGGTCTCTCATAATATAATAGAGACAGTAGATCTAGCTGGTCTGTCATAATACAATAGAGACAGTAGATCTAGCTGGTCTGTCATAATAAAATAGACAGTATATCTAGCTGGTCTGTCATAATATAATAGACAGTAGATCTAGCTGGTCTGTCATAATATAATAGACAGTAGATCTAGCTGGTCTGTCATAATATAATAGAGACAGTATATCGATCTGGTCTGTCATAATATAATAGAGACAGTATATCTACCTGGTCTGTCATAATATAATAGAGACAGTATATCGACCTGGTCTGTCATAATACAGAAGAGACAGTAGATCTAGCTGGTCTGTCATAATATAATAGACACAGTAGATCTAGCTGGTCTGTTATAATATAATAGAGACAGTAGATCTAGCTGGTCTGTCATAATACAATAGAGACAGTAGATCTAGCTGGTCTGTCATAATACAATAGAGACAGTAGATTTAGCTGCTCTGTCATACCATAATAGAGACATAGAAACAGTAGATTTAGCTGGTCTGTCATAATATAATAGAGACAGTATATCGACCTGGTCTGTCATAATATAATAGAGACAGTATATCGAGCTGGTCTGTCATAATACAGAAGAGACAGTAGATCTAGCTGGTCTGTCATAATATAATAGACACAGTAGATCTAGCTGGTCTGTTATAATATAATAGAGACAGTAGATCTAGCTGGTCTGTCATAATACAAAAGCGACAGTAGATCTAGCTGGTCTGTCATAATACAATAGAGACAGTAGATCTAGCTGCTCTGTCATACCATAATAGAGACATAGAAACAGTAGATTTAGCTGGTCTGTCATAATATAATAGAGACAGTATATCTACCTGGTCTGTAATTTTATAATAGAGACAGTAGATCTAGCTGGTCTGTCATAATATAATAGAGACAGTAGCTCTATCTGGTCTGTCATAATATAATAGAGACAGTAGATCTATCTGGTCTGTCATAGCATAATAGGGACAGTAGATCGACCTGGTCTGTCAAAATATAATAGAGACAGTAGATCTAGCTGGTCTGTCATAATATGATAGAGACAGTAGATCTACCTGGTCTGTCAAAATATAATAGAGACAGTAGATTTAGTTGGTCTGTCATAATATAATAGAGACACTAGATCTAGCTGGTCTGTCATAATATAATAGAGATAGTAGATCTAGCTGGTCTGTCATAATACAATAGAGACAGTAGATCTAGCTGGTCTGTCATAATGTCATATTATAATGAGACAATAGATCTAGCTGGTCTGTCATAATATAATAGAGACAGTAGATCTAGCCGGTCTGTCATATTATAATAGAGACAATAGATCTAGCTGGTCTGTCATATTATAATAGAGACAGTAGATCTACCTGGTCTGTCAAAATATAATAGAGACAGTAGATTTAGTTGGTCTGACATAATATAATAGAGACACTAGATCTAGCTGGTCTGTCATAAAATAATAGAGATAGTAGATCTAGCTATGCTGTCATAATACAATAGAGACAGTAGATCTAGCTGGTCTGTCATAATGTCATATTATAATAGAGACAGTAGATCTAGCTGGTCTGTCATATTATAATAGAGACAATTGATCTAGCTGGTCTGTCATAATACAATAGCGAGAATAGATCTAGCTGGTCTGTCATTTTATAATGGAGTCGGTATATCTACCTGGTCTCTCATAATATAATAGACACAGTAGATCTAGCTGGTCTGTCATAATGTAATATTATAATAGAGACAGTAGATCTAGCTGGTCTGTCATAATACAATAGAGACAGTAGACCTAGCTGGTCTGTCATAATAAAATAGACAGTAGATCTAGCTGGTCTGTCATAATATAATAGACAGTAGATCTAGCTGGTCTGTCATAATATAATAGAGACAGTAGATCTAGCTGGTCTGTCATAGTATAATAGGGACAGTAGATCAAGCTGGTCTGTCATAATGTCATATTATAGTGAGACAATAGATCTAGCTGGTCTGTCATAATATAATAGAGACAGTAGATCCAGCCGGTCTGTCATATTATAATAGAGACAGTAGATCTGGTCTGTCATAATATAATAATAGACAATTGATCTAGCTGGTCTGTCATAATACAATAGCGAGAATAGATCTAGCTGGTCTGTCATTTTATAATGGAGTCGGTATATCTACCTGGTCTCTCATAATATAATAGAGACAGTAGATCTAGCTGGTCTGTCATAATACAATAGAGACTGTAGATCTAGCTGGTCTGTCATAATAAAATAGACAGTAGATCTAGCTGGTCTGTCATAATATAATAGACACAGTAGATCTGGCTGGTCTGTCATAATATAATAGAGACAGTAGATTTAGTTGGTCTGTCATAATATAATAGAGACACTAGATCTAGCTGGTCTGTCATAATATAATAGAGATAGTAGATCTAGCTATGCTGTCATAATACAATAGAGACAGTAGATCTAGCTGGTCTGTCATAATGTCATATTATAATAGAGACAGTAGATCTAGCTGGTCTGTCATATTATAATAGAGACAATTGATCTAGCTGGTCTGTCATAATACAATAGCGAGAATAGATCTAGCTGGTCTGTCATTTTATAATGGAGTCGGTATATCTACCTGGTCTCTCATAATATAATAGAGACAGTAGATCTAGCTGGTCTGTCATAATGAAATAGACAGTAGATCTAGCTGGTCTGTCATAATATAATAGACAGTAGATCTAGCTGGTCTGTCATAATATAATAAGCACAGTAGTCTAGCTGGTCTGTCGCCAATATAATAGAGACAGTATATCTACCTGGTCTGTCATAATATAATAAGAGACAGTATATCGACCTGGTCTGTCATAATACAGAAGAGACAGTAGATCTAGCTGGTCTGTCATAATATAATAGACACAGTAGATCTAGCTGGTCTGTTATAATATAATAGAAGACAGTAGATCGCTGGTCTGTCATAATACAATAGAGACAGTAGATCTGGCTACGGTCTGTCATAATAAAATAGACAGTAGATCTAGCTGGTCTGTCATAATATAATAGACAGTAAGATCTAGCTGGTCTGTCATAATATAATAGACACAGTAGATCTAGCTGGTCTGTCTGTAATATAATAGAGACAGTATATCTACCTGGTCTGTCATAATACAGAAGAGACAGTAGATCTAGCTGGTCTGTCATAATATAATAGAGACAGTAGATCTAGCTGGTCTGTCATAATATAATAGAGACAGTAGATCTAGCTGGTCTGTCATAATACAATAGAGACAGTAGATTTAGCTGGTCTGTCATAGCATAATAGAGACATAGAGACAGTAGATTTAGCTGGTCTGTCATAATATAATAGAGACAGTAGATCTACCTGGTCTGTCAAAATATAATAGAGACAGTAGATTTAGTTGGTCTGTCATAATATAATAGAGACACTAGATCTAGCTGGTCTGTCATAATATAATAGAGATAGTAGATCTAGCTGGTCTGTCATAATACAATAGAAACAGTAGATCTAGCTGGTCTGTCATAATGTCATATTATAATAGAGACAATAGATCTAGCTGGTCTGTCATAATATAATAGAGACAGTAGATCTAGCTAGTCTGTCATATTATAATAGAGACAATTTATCTAGCTGGTCTGTCATAATACAATAGCGAGAATAGATCTAGCTGGTCTGTCATTTTATAATGGAGTCTGTATATGTACCTGGTCTCTCATAATATAATAGAGACAGTAGATCTAGCTGGTCTGTCATAATACAATAGAGACAGTAGATCTAGCTGGTCTGTCATATTATAATAGAGACAGTAGATCTAGCTAGTCTGTCATATTAT
>NW_026283993.1:0-7525 GCF_023373465.1 Oncorhynchus keta
TTTTCATTTACAGAGTGGGTGAACTCCATTCCTGACAGGCTGATCAGATTCAGTAGAATCCTATATATATATATATAATAATATATGCCATTTAGCAGACGCTTTTATCCAAAGCGACTTACAAGTCATGTGTGCATACCTTCTACGTATGGGTGGTCCCGGGAATCGAACCCACTACCCTGGCGTTACAAGCGCCATGCTCTACCAACTGTGCTACAGAAGGACCACCTAGTAGTAGCAGTAATAGTAGTAGCAGCAGTAGTAGTAGCAGTAATAGTAGTAGTATTAGCTATAGTAGTAGCAGTAATAGTAGTAGCAGTAATAGTAGTAGCAGTAATAGTAGTAGCAGTAATAGTAGTAGTAGTAATAGTAGTAGCAGTAATAGTAGTAGTATTAGCTATAGTAGTAGCAGTAATAGTAGTAGCAGTAATAGTAGTAGTATTAGCTATAGTAGTAGCAGTAATAGTAGTAGTATTAGCTATAGTGGTAGTAGCAGTAGTAGTATTAGCTATAGTAGTAGCAGTAATAGTAGTAGCAGCAGTAGTAGTAGCAGTAATAGTAGTAGTATTAGCTATAGTAGTAGCAGTAATAGTAGTAGCAGCAGTAGTAGTAGTAGCAGTAATAGTAGTAGCAATAGTAGTAGTAGCAGTAATAGTAGTAGTATTAGCTATAGTAGTAGCAGTAATAGTAGTAGCAGTAGCTATAGTAGTAGCAGTAATAGTAGTAGTATTAGCTATAGTAGTAGCAGTAATAGTAGTAGTATTAGCTATAGTAGTAGCAGTAATAGTAGTAGTATTAGCTATAGTAGTAGCAGTAATAGTAGTAGCAGTAGCTATAGTAGTAGCAACAGTAGTAGTACGTATGTAGTAGTATTAGTATAGTAGTAGCAGTAATAGTAGTAGTATTAGCTATAGTAGTAGCAGTAATAGTAGTAGTATTAGCTATAGTAGTAGCAGTAATAGTAGTAGTATTAGCTATAGTAGTAGCAGTAATAGTAGTAGTATTAGCTATAGTAGTAGCAGTAATAGTAGTAGTATTAGCTATAGTAGTAGCAGTAATAGTAGTAGTATTAGCTATAGTAGTAGCAGTAATAGTAGTAGCAGTAATAGTAGTAGCAGCAGCAGTAGTAGTAGCAGTAATAGTAGTAGTATTAGCTATAGTAGATAAGTAATAGCAGTAGTATTAGCCATAGTAGTAGCAGTAATAGTAGTAGTATTAGCTATAGTGGTAGCAGTAATAGTAGTAGTAGCAGTAGTAGTAGCAGTAATAGTAGTAGTATTAGCTATAGTAGTAGCAGTAATAGTAGTAGTATTAGCTATAGTAGTAGCAGCAATAGTAGTAGTATTAGCTATAGTAGCAGCAGTATATAGTAGCATTAGCTATAGTAGTAGCAGTAATATAGTAGTATTAGCCATAGTAGTAGCAGTAATAGTAGTAGCATTTAGTATAGTAGTAGCAGTAATAGTAGTAGCATAGCTATAGTAGTAGCAGTAATAGTAGTAGTATTAGCTTATAGTAGTAGCAGTAATAGTAGTAATTAGCTATAGTAGTAGCAGTAATAGTAGCAGTAGCAGTATTAGCTATAGTAGTAGTATTAGCTATAGTAGTAGCAGTAATAGTAGTAGCAGCAGTAGTAGTAGCAGTAATAGTAGTAGTATTAGCTATAGTAGTAGCAGTAATAGTAGTAGTATTAGCTATAGTAGTAGCAGTAATAGTAGTAGTATTAGCTATAGTAGTAGCAGTAATAGTAGTAGTATTAGCTATAGTAGTAGCAGTAATAGTAGTAGCAGCAGTAGTAGTATAAACTGAGCTACAGACGGACTCAGAGGCTGATTAACCAGGATTCTGCCTCGTCGGCTGTTCCGTGAGCAAAGCTCCGTGAAGGCAGATGATTTCATAACGAGCACAAGGGAGTTTTGAAGATGAAGGTGCAGTATTTATGAAGTTTGGTCATGAGGACGAAAACTAGCATAGTTCAGCTAGCCAGCTGGTTTAGTTAGGGGAAAAACAACTCGGAACAGGCTATAGCTGAACACACATGTGCACTGGGCTAATTCAGGAGACACACTTCGTTTTATGCCCTGATATCAGGAGCTGGCACCTAAATGTATGATTAAACCATTCAGGACAAACGAATACCCACAGATGGCAAATATTTAAAGAGAGCGACTCGATATACAATCCCAAATTCAGCTGTAACTGTCAACAGTGAAACAAAATCTTTAAAAACGATGTTTGAGTGAACCTGAATCTAGAACCTGTTATGGTGAAGTGGCTTCTGCACACGGTAGACTCCTCCCCCTCACAGACTCTCCCCCTCACAGACTCCTCCCCCCCTCTCACCACTCTATTGGACCACAGAGACATACAGAGTAAGCAAATATGGTGTTGATTTAGCTACATACCAGCAGACAGTAAATGGTGTTTAGTTTACATTAGCATTACTAATAACTACAACAAACGGCCAAACGTAGACCGTCTGCATCTCCACTGAGTGATGCACTAGCACAATGAAAAAAATATGGCTATGAACGTACATCTCAATATAATAAGGTTGTAAGATTCTTTGTTAAAGTTTGTTGCCACCACCTAGTTTGGATCTCATTTCCCTGCATGCTGAGCCCAGAGAGGTAGTTGCATGCCAAGATGATGGGGAAAATACAGCCAGCAGCCAAAATATAAAGCAGCTCATGGAATAGCCTCTCCACGGAGCTGTGGCATATATTTAAGCTGGAAAACTATCCATACCTATGCTGTCACCACAATGTCTCCATCCAAAAAGAAAGGAAAGGAATCTAGCTTAACCTCCACACTCACCACTCTGCATTGCTTGCACTTTGGGGTTTTAGCCTGGGTATCTGTAAAGCTCTTTGGGGTTATAGGCTAGGTATCTGTAAAAGCTATTTGGTGTTATAGGCTAGGGTATCTGTAAAGCTATTTGGGTTATAGGCTAGGGTATCTGTAAAGCTCTTTGGGGTTATAGGCTAGGGTATCTGTAAAGCTCTTTGGGGTTATAGGCTAGGGTATCTGTAAAGCTCTTTGGGGTTATAGGCTAGGGTATCTGTAAAGCTCTTTGGGGTTATAGGCTAGGGTATCTGTAAAGCTCTTTGGGGTTTTAGGCTGGGTATCTGTAAAGCTCTTTGGGGTTATAGGCTAGGGTATCTGTAAAGCACTTTGGGGTTTTAGCCTGGGTATCTGTAAAGCTCTTTGGGGTTATAGGCTAGGGTATCTGTAAAGCTATTTGGGGTTATAGGCTAGGGTATCTGTAAAGCTATTTGGGGTTATAGGCTAGGTATCTGTAAAGCTCTTTGGGGTTATAGGCTAGGTATCTGTAAAGCTCTTTGGGGTTATAGGCTAGGGTATCTGTAAAGCTCTTTGGGGTTTTAGGCTAGGGTATCTGTAAAGCTCTTTGGGGTTTTAGCCTGGGTATCTGTAAAACTCTTTGGGGTTTTAGGCTGGGTATCTGTAAAGCTCTTTGGGGTTATAGGCTATTAGGTATCTGTAATGCTCTTTGGGGTTATAGGCTAGAGGGTATCTGTAAAGCTCTTTGGGGTTTTAGGCTAGGGTATCTGTAAACCTCTTTGGGTTTTAGGCTAGGGTATCTGTAAACCTTTTGGGGTTTTAGGCTAGGTATCTGTAAACTCTTTGGGGTTTTAGGCTGGGTATCTGTAAAGCTCTTTGGGGTTATAGGCTAGGTATCTGTAAAGCTCTTTGGGGTTATAGGCGAGGGTATCTGTAAAGCTCTTTGGGGTTATAGGCGAGGGTATCTGTAAAACTCTTTGGGGTTATAGGCTAGGGTATCTGTAAAGCTCTTTGGGGTTTTAAGATAGGGTATCTGTAAAGCTCTTTGGGGTTTTAGGCTAGGGTATCTGTAAAACTCTTTGGGGTTTAGGCTAGAGGTATCTGTAAAACTCTTTGGGGTTTTAGGCTGGGTATCTGTAAAGCTCTTTGGGGTTATAGGCTAGGGTATCTGTAAAGCTATTTGGGGTTATAGGCGAGGGTATCTGTAAAGCTCTTTGGGGTTATAGGCGAGGGTATCTGTAAAGCTCTTTGGGGGTTATAGGCGAGGTATCTGTAAAGCTCTTTGGGGTTATAGGCTAGGGTATCTGTAAAGCCTTTGGGGTTATAGGCTAGGGTATCTGTAAAGCTCTTTGGGGTAGGCTAGGTATATGTAAGCTCTTTGGGGTTACAGGCTAGGGTATCTGTAAAGCTCTTTTGGTTATAGGCGAGGAAGTGCTCTTTGGGGTTATAGGCGAGGGTATCTGTAAAGCTCTTTGGGGTTATAGGCGAGGTATCTGTAAAGCACCTTGTGACAATTGCTAATGTAAAAAAAAAAAAGGGCTTTATAAAAATGCATGTATTTAAAACATGTTTCAATGACATCAAAAACATAAAAGAGAGTATATTCCTAGTAGGAAACCAACTCCGCTGTGATTAAAATAACGTCAGGAAATAAGTAAATGTAGTTGATAAATCTTGAAATAATCTGTGTAATAAACTACCCATAACACTCAGGTGTACTGTACTGCCTGCAATGTGTTTTATCCACAAGCTTTAGTGGAAATAACCCATGATTGTTCCTTTTAATATGTAACATAATATTTCTGAAGTGTTTTTTTTGAGGTCTTAGAGGTTAACTGCCGTAGGAAAACCTGTGCTGGGATTATAGCCCCAGGCCGAGGAAGTGGCTTTACAGTCTGCATTTACATTTAGGATACATTTATTGTTAACATTCTAGGCCTCACATTCTACATTTACATGTTTATTCTATAGGCTTTACCTTCTACACATTCAGGATACATTCTAGGCCTTACATTCTACATTTACATGTTATTCTATAGACTTTACCTTCTACACATTCAGGATACATTCTAGGCCTTACATTCTACATTTACATGTTTATTCTATAGGCTTTAATTTCTACACATTCAGGATACATTCTAGGCCTTACATTCTACATTTACATGTTTATTCTATAGGCTTTACCTTCTACACATTCAGGATACATTCTAGGCCTCACATTCTACATTTACATGTTTATTCTATAGGCTTTACCTTCTACACATTCAGGATACATTCTAGGCCTTACATTCCTACATTTACATGTTTATTCTATAGGCTTTACCTTTCTACACATTCAGGATACATTCTAGGCCTTACATTCTACATTTACATGTTTATTCTATAGGCTTTTACCTTCTACACATTCAGGATACATTCTAGGCCTCACATTCTACATTTACATGTTTATTCTATAGGCTTTACCTTCTACACATTCAGGATACATTCTAGGCCTTACATTCTACACTTACATGTTTATTCTATGAATTTACCTCTACACATTCAGGATACATTCTAGGCCTTACATTCTACATTTACATGTTTATTCTATAGACTTTACCTCTACACATTCAGGATACATTCTAGGCCTTTACATTCTACATTTACATGTTTATTCTATAGACTTTACCTTCTACACATTCAGGATACATTCTAGGATTACATTATACATGTACATGTTTATTCTATAGGCTTTACCTTCTACACATTCAGGATACATTCTAGGCTCCTACATTCTACATTTACATGTTGAAGTCGGAAGTTTACAAACACTTAGGTTGGGAGCAATTAAAACATGTTTTTTCTCAACCACCCACAAATTTCTTGTCAACAAACTATAGTTTTGGCAAGTTGGTTAGACATCTACTTTGTGCATGACACAAGTAATTTCTCCAACAATTGGTTACAGACAGATTATTTCACTTATAATTCACTGCATCACAATTCCAGGGTCAGTTTATGTCACACCAAGCTGATCATACTTTAACAGTTTGGAAAATTCCAGAAAATGATGTCATGGCTTTAGAAGCTTCTGACGGGCTAATTAACATAATTTGAGTCAATTGGAGATGTACCTGTGGATGTATTTCAAGGCCTACCTTCAAACTCAGTGCCTCTTTGCTTGACATCATGGGAAAATCAAAAGATATCAGTCAAGACCTCCGAAAAAATGGTAGACCTCCACAAGTCTGATTCATCCTCGGGAGGAATTCCCAATAGCCTGAAGGTACCACGTTCATCTGTACAAATCATGTACAAACCATGGGACCAAGCAGCCGTCATACCGCTCAGGAAGGAGACGCGTTCTGTCTCCTAGAGATGAACGTACTTTGGTGCGAAAAGTGCAAATCAATCTCAGAACAACAGCAAAGGACCTTGTGAAGATGCTGGAGGAAACAGGTACAAAAGTATCTATATCCACAGTAAATCGAGTCCTATATCGACATAACCTGAGAGCCTGCTCAGCAAGGAAGAAGCCACTGCTTCAAAACCACCATAAAAACCCAGACTACGGTTTGCAACTGCACATGGGGACAAAGATCGTACTTTTTGGAGAAATGTCCTCTGGTCTGATGAAACAAAAATAGAACTGTTTGGCCATAATGACCATCATTATTGTTTGGAGGGAAAAGGGGAGGCTTGCAAGCCAAAGAACATCATCCCAAACGTGAAGCACGGGGGTGGCAGCATCATGTTGTGGGGGTGCTTTGCTGCAGGAGGGACTGGTGCACTTCACAAAATAGATGGCATCATGAGGAAGGACAATTATGTGGATATATTGAAGCAACATCTCAAGACATCAGTCAGGAATTTAAAGCTTGGTCGCAAATGGGTCTTCCAAATGGACAATGACCCCAAGAATACTTCCAAAGTTTTGGCAAAATGGATTAAGAACAACAAAATCAAGGTATTGGAGTGGCCATCACAAAGCCCTGACCTCAATCCTATAGACAAATTGTGGGCAGAACTGAAAAGGTGTGCGCGAGCAAGGAGGCCTACAAACCTGACTCAGTTACACCAGCTCTGTAAGGACGAATGGGCCAAAATTCACCCAACTTATTGTGGGAAGCTTGTGGAAAGCTATCCAAAACATTTGACCCAAGTTAAACAATTTAAAGGCAATGCTACCAAATACTAATTGAGTGTATGTAAACTTCTCACCCACTGGGAATGTGATGAAAGAAATAAAAGCTGAAATAAATAATTCTCTGTACTATTATTCTGACAGTTCACATTCTTAAAATAAAGTGGTGATCCTAACTGACCTAAAACAGGGAATTTTTACTAGGATTAAATGTCAGGAATTGTGAAAAACTGAGTTTAAATGTATTTGGCTAAGGTGTATGTAAACTTCTGACTTCAACTGTACGTGTTTATTCTGTACGCTTTACCTTCTACACATTTAGGATACATTCTAGGCCTTACATTCTACAATTAGGGTATATTTACCATAACAATCTAGGCTTTAAGCATCACATTCTACATCGGTTTTTAGGTTTTAGGTACTTCATTAACTTTAATATTTCAAGCATCACATTCAACATTAATATTCTGGTCATTACATATTTCTATTCAAAGACAATATCCTGAATGTCATCCTGTGTAAGCATGAAGAGTCAACAAACTGATCCTCCTGGGATGCATCTGCAGCAGGATGTACTGGAACAGCATCTGGGAACCAGCT